>NW_013665832.1:168963-175684 GCF_000517525.1 Limulus polyphemus | reverse complement strand
TTCCAAAACAAACAAACAATTATCTATAGTATGTTTATTTTAGCTCAAAACCATGCAAAACACTTGCTGGAATCTGTCCATCGTGGGGAATTGAACTCCATATGTTAGCGTTGGAAGTCCGTAAACTAACCGCTGACCCACCGGGAGCCGCTACTATATGAAAGTGGTTTTTAAATATGTGGACCCAAATATCGAGATCTTCGGGTTTCGAAACCATAAAACAGTTTGAAAGAATTATCATTCATGTAACAAGAGAAAGAAGAGCAGTGCCAATCACAGCAATACAAGTTCTAGGCATCATTTTGTATTTTGTATCTGTGGCAAAACTACCAAAGTTAGCTATGTTCGTCCTTAGTTTTGAACAACTAACCAGAGGGAAGGAAGCCGTTCAGCAGCACCCATACCACCCAGCACCTACGCTAAGAGATTAACTGTCACTCTTATAACGCACTCAGAACTTAAAGTACGGTAGATATTTTGTAGTATTGCATGGATTCAAATATGATTCGCAACCTGCGAAATCCAGAGCTCTTCCGGGGAGGTCAACTGCAGGCATCATCTTGATGGTTTGTCTAAAGTTGTATATTTTTTATCGAAACCTATTTGATTATTTAACTAACATTACTTCTAGCCTTAAATTTATAAAGAAAATACTAGAAATTCTAGTTCTTTAAGGTTTATTTTATAATTAGTTAACCAAAATTCACCTTTATAAATCCGTTATTAATCTACCATTATTCCATCCTTCACATCTGCCAAATTGAAAAATCCTAAGTGATATGTTTATAAACTTTAGGAAAAGTAGGTAAGTAATATTTGTACACGGTTTCTTCTTAGGCTACTAATTGCAGACAATATTGTAAAATCTACAACCATTTATTTTACTGACTTTACAACTCTTATTATTCATTATTAATGACGTGCATTACAGGAAAATCTACAACCATTTGTTTTACTGACCTTACGACTTTCATTAAGCGCTATTAATAACATTCATTACTGGAAAAATCTACAATCATTTGTTTAATGACCTTACAACTTTCATTAAACGCTATTAATGATATGCAATTCTGTAAATCGTAAAGCTGTTATAATTTATTCGACCGCCTACACAACGGTTGTCATACGTTTTGTTGGATTTTCCAAGAGCATTAATGCAGCAAGAGGAAATATCATAAAGAAATTCACGAATCTTTTTAACTCACGAACTTACCTCTCTATTGTTTTAAAGAATGAATTTCAGGATTATCTTACACTGGGAGGTTAGCTTGCTAGTCAGCAGGTACCCAACTGATGAAATAATGCATTCTATTCTTTATAACTGATAACGTAAAAAATAAAATTTATAACTAGCTATACTCATTTCCAGGTTAATTTTGTTTCGCACTAAGTAGGTAGCTTCCTCTGATCGGAATCTAATATTAACGGTGTAAAAACTATAATCATGTGTCTCATCGACCTTCCAGCTTTCGTTATGTACGCTGTTAATGATATGTATTTTTTGAACTACTTTCCAAAAGCCATGATCAAAGAAACCAACGGCTACAGACTTAAATTCATAAGGCATGTGTTGTAAGTAGACTTGGGTATTTTAATATTAGGTGAGTATATAATACCATGTAAAGTTTAGATCCACTATTATGGAACAACAGTTCTATACATGGAAACAAGTTTCGATACTTTCAAGTGTTCTCTTCAATCCAACTTTTATTTATGTAAAATGGACTGAAGAGGACACTTGTTCCACTATAGTAGATCTAAACTTTATTTTAGAATTAGGTATGTTAACTTTGTCGTATGAACTGTTGTTAGCAACTAACAGCAGCCACCTTTATCCAGGATTGTAGGTATTGGTCTGCGACTTTTTTGTTGAAGATTCAAGAAAAGGATTAATGTACGTCGGAGTCTTTCCAAAGTGTCGTTTGTATAGGAGAACAGAAAGGGCTTAATAAAAAGGAATTCACGACTCTGTTTAATTCATGAATTTGCTTCTTCCATTCTGTTATTTTACGGAATAAATTTAAAATTTTCTTCTCACTGTGAGCTAGATTCTTACTCAGCAGGTCAACAAATTTGGATAAATCTCTTCACCATGTCCCTGTGAACATGATAAAGAAGGGTGGTGCCCTTTTGTTTTACCTACATCTTTGATAAAATTCATAGATTTCTATTGCTCTGTTCGTTATGACATGACAGTCTCCGTTTTTGAATCTGTTCTTTCTTCTCGACATATTTGTAATGTTTTTTGTTAAGTTTAATTGTCTTCATTCTTCGCGTAAGATCCCGTTTAAGTTTCATATAAAAAACATAGCCAGATATTAACTTATTTGAATTTTGTATAAAACGTGTGGTCAGGGAAAGCTATAAATATAGTTTAAACTAATTACTAATATATGAGTTTTATCTGCCGAAATATCAATAAAGTAAAATATTCTTTATGCTCACGTAGTAACCAAAAATATTTCGCATTTTTTTTTACGTTCAGCTGTTTTAATAGCGTGTTTTAAGGTTTTAATAAAATTATAATGTATTTCCATGACCTTAGTTTCGTCATTGTGCTATATCATTGTTCCGAAACTGATTATACTCTTCATAATAGTATTCTTCTAAGTGAAACAGGCAAAATGCAGAAACAAAAGGAGAGTAGTTATCAACTTAGTCTTTAAGTTACCGACAATGTTGGTAATATAAGTCATTGTTACTGCTCTACTGCTGTTCTTTTTCTTCTATTTATTACTTATAGAAAGCTTAAGACATTGAATTTTCTAACATATCGAATAAATCTTTCAAAACATTATTGGTTGATTTCATTAACGGTAAAGTAGTGGTACCAGAACAGGTTTTTTTTTTTTAAAGTAGAGATGTCAGAACAGATGTTTTAAAGTAGTGGTGCCAGAACAGATGTTTTGAAGTAATGGTGTCAGAACAGATGTTTTTAAAGTAGTTGTGTCAGAACAGATGTTTTTAAAGTACTGGTGCCAGAACAGATGTTTTTAAAGGCAATAGTGTCAAAATAGATGTTTTTAAAGGTAATAGTGTCAGATCAGATATTTTTAAAGTTGTGATGTATTACGTATTGAGAATCTGAAATTGTCCGAAGCCGATATTTTGGTTAATTTACGCTATTTGCCAACATGATTGACACACACTGTTTTCGTTTTTCACATAAATACGTTTTAATATATATACAACAGTACAATTTACAACAACAATTATTACAAATAATTACCACAAACAAAGTTTTATAAACAACAATTTCACTAAGTTACAAACAACATAGAATCTTCTTTCTAGTTCAGAGTCTCCTTGGTATCCAGCGAGTTAACTTCAAGTCGCTGTACGTACACTTGGCGAGAAGCTAGCTATCTTTGTCAGACACTGAATTACTGGACCAATTATTTGGTACTGTAAGAGGATGTAACTCTAAATTCACTTAAATAAGGAATCCTTAAATAGTATCGGAAGATATCACTCTCCTATCACTTCAATGAGGAAACAAGAGAATTATTTGGTACTATAAGAGGATGTAACTCTAAATTCACTTAAATAAGGAATCTTTAAATTGTATCGGAAGATATCACTCTCCTATCACTTCAATGAGGAAACAAGAGAATTATTTGGTACTGTAAGAGGATGTAACTCTAAATTCACTTAAATAAGGAATCTTTAAATAGTATCGGAAGATATCACTCTCCTATCACTTCAATGAGGAAACAAGAGAACATGTTAACAGTATCGAAAGATATTATACTCTACATTCGTGTAACTGATGTAACAAATATGTTGTCATGTATCTATTTTTAATATGAACGTCGTTTACATTAAACTTGTATTTAAAAATATGCGTAACTTAAAGTGTCAGATATGTATTGCATATAACGAATTTGTAATATATTTGTTTTAATGACAACGTTTGTTTGGAATGAGTTTATATTTAAAAAACGTGCCTAGCTTACAATGTTGGTTACGTATGGTGAAACTTCCGCCAATTCTCCAAGACTTTAGAATATTCGTGAACGCAAGGATCGATAATATATCCACTTCCGTAACCGGTTAAATATAGCTAGTATTTAATTAAATAAGTAGTCTTGTTTAAACATTTGTTTAACAACAATTTAATGGTCTATTCTTTCATTGGGGTGTACGGCATTTGACCAGGAGCAGTTATAAATTTCGAACGTCATTCGATTCTCATCGGACGTTAGTACCTTTCTAAAGTAATGCTGAATTAACATCAAACATTAGTGGTTTTATGCAAATATTATCTTACTTCGAACTTAAATAAGGAATCCTTAAATAGTATCGGAAGATATCACTCTCCTATCACTTCAATGAGGAAACAAGAGTGAATTTAGAGTTACATCTTCTTATAGTACCAAAGAATTATCTTGTTTCCACAATTCAGTGAATGTACTTTAATATTTTCTGATACTATTAACGAATCTTATTGTTTCGTCAGTTAAGTGAATTTAAAGTAATATCTTTTAACAATACCAACAAATTATTTTGTTTTTTCAGTTCAGTGAATATAGTAATATTGTCTGATAATGCTAACACATTCTTCTCTTTTCTCACTCAAGTGAATGTAGAGTAAGAAATATTCCGACACTATTAATGGATCTCATTTTTTTCTTAACTTAAGTGATTATAGAATAAGATACATAGATATTATCAACCAGTTCTCTTGTTTCGTCAGTTAAGTGAGTTTAAAGTAATATCTTCAAATTATACCAACGAATTTTCTTGTTTCGTCAGTTAAATGAATATAGTGAAATAATTTGTCATAGTACTAATGAATCTTCTTTATTCCACAGTTTGGTTTGTTTTGAATTTCGTGCAAAGCTACACGAGGGCTATCTGCATTAGCAGTGAAAGACGAGTGGGAAGGCAGCTAGTCATCACCACCTACCGCAAACTCTTGGGCTACTATTTGACCAACGAAGAGTGGGCTTGACTGTCACAAGATAACACCCCACGGCTGAAAGAGCAAGCATGTTTGATGGGATGGGGATTCGAACCCGCGACCCTCAGACGATGAGTCAAGCGCCGTAACCACCTGGCCATACTAGGCCTTTTTCCTCAGTTAAGTGAATGTAAAGTAATATTTTTCAATGTTATTAATGCATTCTCTTGTTTCGTCAGTTAAGTGAATGTAAAGTAATATTCTTCGATACTGCTAACGCATTCATCTCTTTCCTCAGTTAAGTGAATGTAGAGTAATATCCTTCGATACTGCTAACGCATTCATCTCTTTCCTCAGTTTAGTGAATGTAGAGTAATATTCTTCGATACTGCTAACGCATTCATCTCATTTTTTGTTTAGTTAAGTGATTATGGAGTAACATACTCCTATATTATTAAGCAATTTTCTTGTTTTCATCGTTAAGTGAATGTAGAGTAATATTTTCCGATACTGCTAACAAATTCTGTTGTTTCCACAATTAAGTGAATGTAGAATATTTTCCAACGCTACTAATGAATTCTCCTGTTTACTCAGTTAAATGAAAGTAAAATAATACCTTCCATTAATATTAATGTATTTCATTGTTTCGTTAGTTAAGTGAAAATGGAGAATATATTTTGATAATATTAACGAATTCCTTTGTTTACTCAGTTAACTGAATGTTGAGTAATATATTCTAATCCTCTTAATCTCTTAACGGATTCTCTTGTTTCCTTAGTGAATTGAAAGTAGTGATATCTTCTGATTCTTTTATTCCTGAAGTTATGTGAATGTAGATATCTTCCGAGACGAATAACAAAATCTTCTTTCTTCAGTTACATGAATGAAAACGACATATCTTGATACTATTAACCGATTATCTTGTTTCTCCAGTTACATGAATGAAAACGACATATCTTGATACTATTAACCGATTCTCTTGTTTCTCCAGTTAAGTGAATGAAAACGACATATCTTGATACTATTAACGGATTCTCTTGTTTCTTCAGTTACATGAATGAAAACGACATATCTTGATACTATTAACGGATTCTCTTGTTTCTCCAGTTAAGTGAATGAAAACGACATATCTTGATACTATTAACGGATTATGAAGAAACAAGAGTTAAGTGAATCATCTAGGGAATTTATTTCGATTCTAGTAACCAATTTTATTGGTTTCTTAGTTCAGTTAATGTAGAGTAATATCTTCCGATATTATTAATGGATTCTTTTGTTTCTTCAATTAAGTGAACATAGAGTAATATCTTCCTATAATTCTAACGAATTATCTTCTTTCCTCGATTAAATGAATGTAGAGTAATATTCTCCGATACTTTAACGGCTTCTCTTGTTTGCTCAATTACGTCTGTTCGCCATGAGTTAGCAACTGTTTCTGTTTCTTCATCATGGTCAGAAACTACGTGGTCATCATGGATTAGCAACTGTTAGCTAGTATCTGTGTGCAGATATATGTTTCTATTCACACTGTTTAGCATCTGTGTGCAGATGCATGTTTCTATTCACACTGTTTAGTATCTGTGTGCAGATATATGTTTCTATTCACACTGTTTAGCATCTGTGTGCAGATGCATGTTTCTATTCACACTGTCTAGCACCTTTGTGCAGCTGTGTCTCTATCTGCATGTTTAGTTGTTTATCACCTTTGTGCAGCTGTGTCTCTATTTACATGTTTAGTTGTTTATCATCTTTGTGCAGCTGTGTCTCTATTTACATGTTTAGTTGTTTATCATCTTTGTGCAGCTGTATCTTTATCTA
>NW_013665832.1:166493-168064 GCF_000517525.1 Limulus polyphemus | reverse complement strand
ACTATAAGTTACGCATATTTTTAAATACAAACTTAATCTAAACAACCTTCATATTAAAAGTAAATACATGACAACAAATTCGTTACAGATGTCAGAACAGATGTTTTTAAAGTAGTGGTGCCAGACAGATGTTTTTAAAGGTAATAGTGTCAGAACAGATGTTTTAAAGTAGCGGTGTGAGAAAAAATGTTTTTAAAATAGTGGTGCCAGAACAGATGTTTTTAAAGTAGTGGTGCCAGACAGACGTTTTTAAAGGTAATAGTGTCAGAACAGATGTTTTAAAGTAGCGGTGTGAGAAAAAATGTTTTTAAAATAGTGGTGCCAGAACAGATGTTTTTAAAGCCACAAAACGTTTGAGAAGTACTAGAAGTTTGCTTTATTGGAGACTTGAATTTCATGAAAAGTGTAATTTTTCTTTAAAAACAACTGTTCTGACACCACTATCTGTTGTTCTCAATTCATACACGTTCCTGTCACATTGTGTTAATTTCCATTCTGTGATTTTGGCGGGTCTCCCCCTTTTCTCGTGTTCATGATTATTAGATGCCAGCTAGTCCTCAAAGAATCCGCAGAGGCAAAAGCTTATTTTTTCTTTACCATGTTTATACATTCTTCGAGAACTGGTTACCAGAATGTTATCAGTGCTCCGGATAGTTTATTGTAGTGATATTAAGCAGGGGACGTTCTCTACAATTGATAGCGATTGCTTTGTGTCGTTGAAATCAAATGAATTGCACTCGCAGTAATCTTTAGCAGAAAACTATTTTCGTTCTAGAATGTTTTGTGTTTTGTTTTTTAGCGCAAATCTTTGAATGGGTTATCTGCTTTTTTTCTACCGCGAGGAATTGAACCTCAGATTTTTATCTTGTAAATCCGTAGACTTACCGTTGACTCACAGAACTCGTTGTACAGACAGGAAGGAGAGTTTGTTTGTTTGTTTATATGTATCTAAACCCGGTTTCTAGCGTTGTGAGTCCACTGTGTCACTGGGGGGGGGGGGGCAGGAAGGAGAGACATATACGTTTAGTAAAAGTTACGATATTTTGATCTATTATTTACTTTTGATAAAGAGGAATGGGATTATTTATAGTGTGTTTTTTTAGCAATTTGAAATGAAGTATGCACGTAAGAAAGAATTAGCTTTCTCTCAGTTTCAATTCGTTTGATTAATTATTGCAAATTATTTTACAACTTATAAAAATAAAATTCATCTGGTTAGTTTTTTAAAGTTCCTTGTGGGCACATGAAAACTGATTAAACTTTCAGAAATTTGTTTGTTTTGTAATGTTTATTTTTTAGCTCTTAAAGGCATCAAAACGGTGTTCCAAAACCCGTATATTTAAATTTCCACTATCCTTGTTTGCAGAATTGAGTAATTGAACTACATTTCAACCCATTAGATTATTTGATTTTTTTTTTACATAACCTGCGTACATTTTTCTCTCACATTCTCATCTTACTGGCCCGGCATGGCCAGGTGGTTAGGGCGCTCGACTCGCAAAGCTACACGAGGGCTATCTGCGCTAGCCGTTCCTAATTTAGCAGTGTAAGACTAGAGGGAGGGCAGCTAG
>NW_013665832.1:145380-165532 GCF_000517525.1 Limulus polyphemus | reverse complement strand
GCGACCCTTAGATTGCGAGTCGAGCGCCCTAACCACGTGGCCATGCCGGGCCTATAATCTTTGTACTGAATAAAAGAATTCAATGAAAAATTGGCTGATCTTGTAGTTACTTAAAGGTAAGTTGGACATACTTAATAAGAAATTTTCATAATGGCAATTGTTTGTCTTTTCTTTAAAAAATTATAGACACAATGTAATGATATTTAAAAATTAACAAACAAATTCATTTTTCTCCCTTTGTAAGGAAGTTTGGCCGATAACTGCTATTGCAATGAAAGTAACTGACGATTTGATTTGTTTTGAATTTCGCGCAAAGATACACAAGAGCTTTCTGCGCTAGCCGTCCCTAATTTAGCAGTGAACGACTAGAGGAAAGGCAGCTAGTCATCACCACCCACTGTAAAATCTTAGGCTACTCCTTTACCAACAAATAGTGAGATTGACCGTCACATTATAACGCTTCCACGGTTGAAAGGGCTAGCATGTTTGGTGTGACGGAGATTCGAACCTGTGACCCTCAGATTGCGAGTCAAGCGCCCTAATCACCTGGCCATGCCGGACCGCAAGTGACGGTTGTATCATAGTTTGTATCTCTATCCCATGTGTTTATAAAATGAACAAATCCTCTTAGCAACAAAGTATACACATGCAGTCTAGAGCTACAATATAAATTATGCGTAAATAGAAGCTATATACATAATAAATGTACATAAAAGAGAAATACTCATAAATATAGTATTTGGTGGAGTTTAAGACATCCGTCCAAATTAACGTGTAAAGAGAGTGTTTACCCTACGTAAATGGAATGCTAACCCACAAGAAGATGGACACTACCCTTTCCATTGCCTCTTAACAAACGTTTCTTAATGGCACACTATTAATAGGTTCAGATCACAGAAAACATAGAAAAGTATGTACATGCACCACAGTATAAACATTCTAAGTTATATAGTGGTAGATCACTCAAGGTCACTAACCAAACCAAAAGTAATCCGTTATCTATATCTACTGAGGTCTCTTACTTGCAAACAGAATGTTGCCAGGTTATATAATTCTCATAACATAATAAATAGTCATTACTTCACATTGGTGTGATATAGGGATTGTTACACATAACATAATAAATAATCATTACTTCACATTGGTGTGATATAGGAATTGTTACACATAACATAATAAATAGTCATTACTTCACATTGGTGTGATATAGGGATTGTTACACATAACATAATAAATAATCATTACTTCACATTGGTGTGATATAGGGATTGTTACACATAACATAATAAATAATCATTATTTCACATTGGTGTGATATAAAGTTTGCTTTAGATAAAATATTATTAGCTCATTACTTCATAGATGTAATATACAGATTGTTTGAAAGAAATCTTGTAAGGTTATTACTTTGGTGTAGTATAGAGATTGTTATACAGATTACTATGAAGACATTACTTACCACTACTGAAATATAGATAATGTTTGATAGAAGTCATTACTTTATCTCGGTGTTTTATGGAGAATAGATAAAGTACTATGAGGCCATTCCTTCACTGTGGCCTAATATGGAAATTATTAACTAGATGTCCCATGATATTACTACTTCACTTAATTGGAACATAATGATTATTAGGTCGACGTCTTGTGAGGTGATAACTTGTTTTACTTTTGTTAAGTCATTTAATATTCAGTTTATAAAACCTTTTTTTAATTACAGGTAGATCAACAGAAGTAGAACTCATGTGTTGAGTAACTTGGAGGTTTTTAACTCTTTTGTTTATTTGATTTTTACAGTTCCATGTAACAATCCCTATATCACACCAATATGAAGTAATGACACTTTATTATTTTGTCTGTAACAATCCCTATATCACACCAATATGAAGTAATGACACATTATTATTTTGTCTATAACAATCCCTATATCACACCAATGTGAAGTAATTACCTGTTATTATTTAATCTACAACTATCTGTACAGCACAGGAAAGTGAAGTAACCTCAAGGGACTTCTAACAATCTCTATATTGCATCAAATAATGGCCTCATAGTACTTTATTTATAACAGCCTTCAAAGTACACAAAGTAAATTTCGACTTTATCAGGAAATAGATTATGTAACAAGCAACTGAACAATATGCAACATACAAAAAAAGAAACTTTTTTCATGCTTATTAACTAATCAACTATTTTGTTAATTTATTATTTTTATTTTACTATTACTTCACCTAGTATTTTTTTTCTACCTGTGTGCGTGTTTTATAAGCAAGAAATGAAGTACTTGTGATGAAATATATACTTTTATATTTAGTTGAATTTTCCCACATGAGATCATAAAGAAAATGCTATCCCTTGAGCATATTGATTTTAAGTTCCCTATTTCTTATTTCGTTTTCCGCTGTCCTGAGTGTAAAAGATACGGACACTCTTTAAACATGAGTGAAGCACTTAAAACCAACGATCTATCACAGAACAACAAGAAGATTTACGTATAGCCCTTTTTATCCTAAAATTCATCAATGTCGCTTGGAAAAAAACTATTGATCGGATTTCCTGTTCTCAAAAGATTTTGAACTTTCCGATAGATTACCATAGCGTAGCCGTGTTTGCATTCCTACTGTGAGTATGCGTATATGTTCCTCAAACTCATTCATTAGTAGGTGTATATCATGTGAAATAATACATATACACTATAATGTTAACATATGATCGAATGTTCAAGTTTAATAAAATGTCGTAGTTCATCGAAATGACGATGCATGTGCAATTACGGCTTAATTAAAACCATCACGGAACAATACTGTGTAACGTATACGGAATATGTGGATTATTCTCTCTTGTACTCACAGGTAAAGCTTACCATTCTGAAACTGATACTAATCTTGTAGGGCAGAAGTTCTTAAATAAATATCGTGGAAAGAAAAAAAAGCTGTTATATTATCACTAATCTTCATACCTTTTGTTACGTATTACAGAAGATTTACAAACTTACAAATAATATCGAATCTTCTTTCTGGTCTGGAACTTCCTTGATGTCTTATAGAGAGTTCACGATGAGCAAATTAAATTTGAGTTGATGTAGATTTAATTCACATAACAGGGAGCTAGCTAGCTCTGTGGTACTCGCTAATCACATGGCGATTACAGGTCGAGTTTTTTACCGCTGAAGTTATAAAATGTATTCGTAAAAGTACTAATGTCTGATATGAATCCACTGAAGTTAAATGGTTTGTAATGCTCGAAATTTATAAATGTTCCTGGTCAAATATCTGAAGTTAATAAGCGTTAACCACAATTATAGCTTCTGAGGTTTATATTATACCAACTGTAGCAAGCCAATAATATATACTGTCTTTTGGCGCGGCGCGTTGGTTATATTTATAGCATGAAGAGAGTTTCTCGAAATTTCATTTACGCAACAATACTGATGATACATTAGTGTTTGCGTACACACATATATTGTTGATTCCTACACTCGAGAATTTTCTACAACTTTAGTGAATAGGCGGGAATTTAGCAATATAAATTTAACAGTATACGTTATGTACATTTCTAAATATAAATTTAGCTTAAACAAATATTTATTATCATTTATGTTTGTGAAATTATTTTCCGTGATTTCGCCATACAATTATCAGAAAATAAACTTGCAGTGGATTATATTGTGGATGTCTAAAAATATAGCTTAACATGTTTAGTTATTATTTGCTCAATAAATAATTCAGAAATAGGATTATCTTTATAAACAAATTATAGCTGTTTGGTTTGGTTTGAATTTCGTGCAAAGCTACACGAGGGCAATCTGCATTAGCCTTCCCTAATTTAGCAGTGGTAGACTAGAGGAAAGGCATCTAGTCAAAACCACCCACTGCCAACTCTTGGGTTACTTTTATACCAACGAATAGTGGGATTGACCGTCACATTATGATGCCCCCACGACTGAAAAAGAGAGGATGTTCGGTGACGAAGATTCGAACCCGCAGATTGCGAGTCGAGCGCCCTAACAACCACACCATGCGTTTTTGCCTAAATTTATTTTCATCACAACTTTTGTTTCCAAAGGAATAAGTAAAACCTGTCGAAATATGTTTCACAATAACAATTATTTTTTGTATAAACCAACTTGAGAGATAGCTTCATTAGTAACCGGACCCGAGTATGACCTAATTAGTGTATCAGATAGGGAATCCGAAGATCTCGGGTTCGAGGCGTGGTGCTACCAATTAACGCTTTACACGTTAACTTGTGGGTACGCCATAAGTGGCAGTTAATTCCCCCTATTCATATAAGAGCGGTCGCTTCAGACGGCAGGTGCTGCCGACTGGTTGCTTTCCCTCTGGTCCGCATTTCAAAATGAGGGACAGTTATACATGCACCATACGAGTCTTTGACCTGGCCGTTCAGGTGAGTAAATAATCGTTAGTAATCTCATGCCGATCTGACATACAGTATAAAATGTGATAGAGATAAATAAAAATGATTAACTGTTACAGTCCCAGCGAAATTTTCAAACCGGACATTTGGACATCACTCAAGTTTAGTGGAATAAAATTCGCATTGGTTGCACAGGTTCAATATACACATATATGTAGAGAGAGAAGTTTAGTACGTTATATTAAAATGATTTTGGAGCCTCACCACGTCGTTACAGCTCTTACTGCTACCGGCCATGTTGTATCTGATGGCAGTAAATCTTGATAATAGCCATGCAGCATAGTTAACATTGCCATAAATTCAGTCGTAAGGCTGTCTTATTCAAAGCGCAGCTCTCCTCCTTCCTGCTTTCTATAATCCAACTAGTGGTTTCCCAGTCCTATTTCAATCAATAGGGGCAGCGTTCGGCAACTTGACCGATATATATTCGTATAGAATATCATGAATATATGTTTCAATCCCCAGCTGTTTGAAGTATGCGACGATTAAACGAATATATCGTGGAAGCAGCCTGTGTAAACGTGACTTGTATCTCGCTTTTCCAGACAAATATACTTTTTAATTATGATATGTGTTGTTGCCTGGTACACATAGACGGTTTCTGATAATGATTTGTGTGTTCAGAAATTCTCAGCTGTTACAAAATGCCACACTTTACTTACCGCGACTGCCCTGGCGCCTCAAGCTGATACATAATCTTTTGTCTTCAAGTGCCCTTAAATACAAGGAATATCTCTATCTTGGAAATGCTAAGTTCCTGATTTGAACACATATTTATGATCTAAGTGTATCAATGTTTTGCGTTGGAAATGGATGTTATGTACCCTCATCCAAATTGATCAATTT
Organism: Limulus polyphemus; assembly: GCF_000517525.1. NCBI lineage: Eukaryota > Metazoa > Arthropoda > Merostomata > Xiphosura > Limulidae > Limulus > Limulus polyphemus. Next base: position 160,252 of record NW_013665832.1, on the reverse strand, counting down.
TAGGTGGCCCAATCTACCTACAAAATGCTAAACAGTGTAAAAATGTAGTTCTGATACGTTCTGTTCCACCACGACTTTATGTCGTCTGTGGACATTCAGTGACTTGCGATTTAAAAGTCGTTTTTAATATAACTTTCTCAAACCCCTCTGTACATTGTTGTTTTAACATGCTAATGCTTTGGGTATAGAATGCAAACGTAAGTATTGTTGTTTACAATGATGATAAATAAATTTGTAGCTACATGAAATTCATATTCATAACCCCAATAAATGCATTATATATTTTTTTCAATATAGGTACATGGCTATAGTACGTCCTCTAAGTCCTCGAATGTCTAAGAAAACAGCCTTGCTAGTAACTGCATCGATCTGGTTAAGTGGTGTACTGTTAGCACTCCCAACAATTCTTTATTCAACCACAAGAACTTATCACTATGCCATAGGTGGAGACAGAACCTTGTGCTATCTGCGTTGGCCTAACGGGCATCTATCTGAGGACGACTATATGTAAGTATTATTATAATATATATTTAATCATGGAGGCACAGTGATAGATACTTTTTTATACCTTTTATTTGATTGCTGTCATGCCGGACGTAGAAGCTACGTAACTGTAGTCTTAAAGAAACTGATTGAGTTGTGAGTTTTAACAACGTTTGTGCGTGTGTTTAAAAGTTTCAGTATTACTTTATAAACATTCTAACTGGTTGTAAAGTTTTGTTTTATTTGAAGTTATTTAATAGGGTAAAATTTGCGTATATTTTTTGAAAGTTTAGGGCAAACGAAGTTACGTTATATGCTTAACTAAATGGATGACCCTCCTGGTTTAGGGTTAAGCTATGTGGTAGAACAATCAAGAACAAAGACATGTCAAAATGGAAATTTGCAAACAAAACAAGTTGACAGAGAAAATTCTCTTACAAGAGAACATAGCATCGTAATTCTTACAACGAAAGAAACTGTATAAAACGTTGTATTCGAGGCTATTAAAAATTTAGGTATTTCACCACAACGGGTGATGTCAACTTGACTTCAAATTGTGTATCCACGTGTTGAAATTTGTATTTTAGTTATATCCAATACATATGATATATATATATATATATATCCACAATATGAAATACATATAAGTGTGTGTACTTCTCAAGCGTAATATTCAAAGCCCCTCCAAGTTCGAAAGATCGTATCTTTTTATTCATATTTTTGGTTTGCGTAGGTTGGTAACGTTTTCGTAGCTTTAACACTGCTTCTTAGCCAGTAGATCTTCTTACAGTGTTACGTTAAAGTCGTTAAATTTAATATTAGCTTTTAACCCTGGAGTATTGCATAGTGACGACTGGTAAAATTTCTGACTGATCACAAGCTAATCTACGAAAACTAAAAATATAAATAAAAGCTAAGATATTTCAAACCTCGTGGTGCTTGAAATCTATTTTATAGTGTATTTATATATGTATATGTTTTTGTCCGTAATTAAACTTTAAGTACTGATAGTCTTAGTGACAGTCAGACCGTGCCCGATCAAAACACTTTCTAAGACATATTTCAGAGTGCGTTTCAATGTAAGTCGTCTTTTGTGTTATTCGGTATTGAAAAGTAACTATCGAGAAAGAAATTATTTCAAAACTTACTGTCAACTTCAGTTTTTCATAAAGTTAAAAAGAAAATTATAACAAGAAGGAGCTATAATTTTGAAAATTGAAACTAGTGCCAAAACCATTCAAGAGCAGTGTGTTTATCCTTGCTATGTACCGATAACATAGGCCTGCAAATTTATACTTCATAAAAATTGTTTTAGTTTTAATAACGAATTTTCCATAATTCAGTTATGCATATTTCCAAAATAATCGTCTTTTTTATATTACGTAAGTATTTTTTACAAATCGGGAAGAAAAAACTCTTACTTAGATCAAATTATTATTTCGTTTACTACAATGAAATTTGTTTATTATTATGTCTGTTAACAAAAATACAAAAAAAATGGAAAAAAATGGAAGAACATTAATGTCAAACGAATATACATCCTCATTTGTACTGATTTTTATTGTGAAGTTTATGTCTTTTAGTCTCAAACGTACGTGTTGTGGTCTTTCTTTTATGTATTGCTCTATGACCTTTTGTGAAAAATCTGTATGCGATGGAGAAAAATGGATATCATTTTCGGATTCAACGTACAGAAATTACTGTAGAACATGTAAAAAGTTCAAGACAATAAAACCATCGCAGGCCTATGTAATTGGTGTAACCAAGTGGTTAACGTGTCGTACTGTGAATCTGAGAATGCATGGTTTATGTTCCGTTACCGCAAACTAGCACTCCGCACTTTGAGGCCGTGAGTGCGTTAAAGAAGTGACCGTCAAATATTACTATTCAAGAGTCGGCAGTTTATGCTGTTAACGAAATGCCTTCCTTCTAGACTGTCAGTTTAAAGTTAGGGATGGCTAGCGCAGATAGCTCTTGTGTAGCTTTGGCTAAAATATTCGATACGAATAATATTCCATACTCTTTCGGAAGTTTCCAAATTTAAGGAGGGGTCACGATTACTCGCAGTTTCAGTTAGCGATTTCAGACCAGAAATTATATTGATCGGTAGTTGAAGTAACGTCACATTAAGACTGATTAACACATCTTTCTGTACAGATCCTAAACAGATTTTCGAAAAGAACTGTATAGTAGTATCTCAACACTTCATACATCTTTTTTTATGATGGCCAATAAATAGCTAGAAATGACGAAATTCGAGCAATAAACCCGTTACGAACTTACTTTTTTCTGCTAATGCTACCGATTTTTACTGTTCAGTAGGTTATTCGCATACATTACAGCCACACTTAAGACCTTTGTTTATGATGCGCTAGTAGATGAAGAGTTGTAACATTTTTCCCAGCTAATGTCGTAAACTTATATTGTTCAAATGAATATTTGCTTGCAAATATCACTCTTTGTTAGATGCAGTTAAATATTTGCATGCAAATTTGCGTTGGAGAAAGTGACAAATATCCATAATGAAGATATTTTTATGGTCTTATAAGAATTACTGCGTTGGAAATAATGAAACACGACTATTAAAGTTCCCAAAGTTACACTATATTTTGTTTGCGAATGTCACGAATATTCAATAACAATCTAACTTCAGACCGATGAAATTTTTATATATTGCGCTTCGTTGCCGACGAGACCTTTCGCTCATCAAGTCTGATTGGCTGCAGTACACAAAACCTCAATCGAAACGCTATTTATATCCGTCGTTTATGAAACATTAAATCTTAGGTGTAACTCCTGATCTGTTAATCAGTAGTTTGTGTGATATAACATTAAAATAAGACTGACAAAAACTATAATCACATCCTTCTTTATTGGCCTTAAACTGATGTGGAAGTAACACAATGTCAGACACATTACAAGAGTAATTAAGATCAGGATATATAGTAGAGTTCATTTATAAGATACTGAAGTAGAAGCAGAAACATTTCGACGGCCATATCGGGCTTAACAGTAGTGGTGAAAGAATTTTTCTTAGGGACTGGTGAGTAAAGGATCAATTTTAGAATGTAGGTTAAGACCAACAGTGGTGGATGTTATAATGTAGATCGGGACTAGCAGAGATAAATGTTATAAAGCATATCAAGGTTAAGTAAAGAATTATGAACTTGAACAGCATACAAAATGATCAAAAATGGTAGTGAACTAATAAGCGAGATAAAATAAAACATTTGTCACATATGAAGGCAACAGCTTTACAAAGAAATATGAAACGAACACATTAATATTTAAACGGAAGTTTCACGCTGTAATTAACTTTCTTTTGGCCTGTGGCTTATTTTGTTTTGATAGATACAACGTGTTCTTCCTTATACTGACCTACATAATTCCAGTGATGGCCATGGCGATAACCTACACTAAAATGGGGCTTGTATTATGGGGAAGCAGAGCGATAGGAGAGACAACAGAGCATCAAAGAAATGTTGTTTTATCAAAACGCAAAGTGAGTCATGTTATTATTGTAACGAATTTTTTATGTATTTATGTTAATATGGACGTTGTTTAAATTAAGTTTATATTTAAAAACATGCATAGCTTGTAGTGTTAGATATGTATTGCGAAACTCCCGCTTATTCTCCAAGGTTGTAGAAGATTATTGAGAATGAGAATCAACAACATATCTATATACGTAAACGTTTAAATATAGCTCAGTGTTGTTATGTAATCTGAATTTTCTAGAAAATCTTCCCACACCTATAATTATAACCAACGCGACACGCCAATGAGTGTTTATTAGTAGTTCATTATAATCAGTGTGCTTAAGGTTTTATGTTCTCCCTTTTCAAAGTCTATATTATGAAACTCTAATAATGGTATAATTTCCGAGGAAGCATTGTAATTAAATCTATTATAATATAAATTTATGATTTAGTGTATACCTCTAATTCACTTTAACTATTCTATTTTGAAAATTAGAACTTCCTTTGACATTAGCAAGTACTTACGTTATGTAATTATTTATCTATTGTGTTATTTTATTACTATTACAATGAAGATTACCAATATTTATGTACAAACCATATATAAGACGTAGCACCAAAGATCACTTATTTTAATCTGCCTAACTGTCCTATGGTTTGATTCATTAATAACAAAATTATTTAATAAATCAAACTATATTACACTTCGAATATAACATACCAGTATACTTTAAACTGGTATTACGTATGGCTATCAGTCACTCACATTTAAAATACCAGTGTACTTACACTTTTAGAAAGCTACCACTTACTCAAATGTTAATACATCAGCGTTCTTACACCTGCGGTCAATATGTCTTTCCCCAACACAAATATTATGATAAAATCTCCAATTAAAGGCCTGACTTTTCAATTAATAAACTGGTAACTCAATAAATGGCGTAGACATAGACGTAATAAGGGACAGTTTTGTTATAAGAAGATTTTTCTCTAAACTTGTTAAAGCAGTCTCATACTAATCCCATCAAAACCAACTGTTTTGTATTACGTATCATGTTACGTCAAATAAATTTAGAATATGACAATACTGCTGTTGGTCAATGTTTCTATTCAAGGCACCCTTCTACATAACCTTTTTGAAAAGCATTATGAATCTGACACTGTTAACATAATGATGTTTTTCAATATAAGGTTTCTGACAGACATTTAAAGAATTGTGTATTCTTTATCATTAGGATGCATATCTAGCTGTAGGGGCACTCAGTAGAGTGCATACATACCTCCGCCACGAAGCGTTGGTCATATTCCGTCTTCATGAAATACGAAAATGTGTCTATATGTCCGTCATTATCAACGAATACGGACCAGTTTTGGCAGAACAATGAGGCAGGCTTATTCTACATAAGCCCACGCGGTTTTATGAAAATCCGAGTAAAAATAGTGTGAAAAATTGGTCCCCATGTTAACAAATAAGAATTTTTTGGATTTTCGTGACCTTGACCCTCCAAAAACTAATCACTTCTAAGTTGGATCATGATCCAAATGCATACGAACTTTCGTCCAAACACATTCAACCATTTTCAAAAAATCTTACTGACAAACACACATACAGGGGTGAAAATATTACCTCATCACTTTCAGTGGCGGAAGTAATAATATAATTCGATAACTCATTAACGGATAACACTTCACACAACTAAATTTACTTAAATAGTTTAAAATACATCCGTTCTAACCATTTATAAATTTCCAGAATATATTTTAAGCTTTTAAAATTAAAATAATCAACTTCACTTTTTTTTTATTACAAAACATATTTTGATTTTCTTTATTTTAGGTAGTTCGAATGTTGATTGCTGTAGCGTTAGTGTTCACCATTTGTTGGCTACCTTATCACGTATATTTTATCTACACCTATCATCAACCAGAAATCCTTCAAACTGATTACATTCAACACGTTTATTTGGTTTTTTACTGGCTGGCCATGTCTAACTCAACTTACAACCCCATCGTTTATTACTGCATGAATACAAGGTAAGTAAAAGTACCAATGCAAGAAGTATGTTTTCGAAGAATATGTAATTTGAAGGTTTCAACAAATGTTAAATTAGTAATGTTTATGTTAGTTATAATTGTCACTGTCAGAAGAAGAAAAAACACTCAGCAAAATCAACATGGTTCACAGTCTAGAAAATGTATACACGATCTCCGTGTATTATTTTAATTTTCGCTAAAACAAAAACTCTGTGTATTAAAGACTTTATTCCTAAACACCACTTAGTGTTAGAAATTAATATTTCATACAAATTTATATCTTTCAAAAGAGCAGTCAGCTATGTATAACCATGGAATACTTCATTGGTACGTAAATATTCTACCATTTTCTTTGTGGCAAGCAACCGTTCATTGTTTGTTACATTATGCAATGAGAGAGAGAGAGAAACATGAGGGAATCCTCAATAGCCGCGGCACTTGAAATTAAATTAATCTGTGAGACCTTTTTTTTCTTTTCTATTAGCTATATTTTTGTGCGCCAGCAATACCAAGCGTGGGGCGCGCGTATACCCCATTCGATTTTATTACTCATCAGGATCTCTACCAGCCTAAGTTCACATTAAAATTATGAGCTAAAAGTATTTGGAAAAAAACAAAACAACTCTATGAGCCGCTATTCCGCGGCTAAAAAAAAATAAATAAGTTGTATTTTAAGGTGGTATTCAAATTAGTATTTTTATTATTGATGCATTCATTAAAGTTGTACCCTCTTCCAGTGGCTCAGTGGTGAGACTGAAGGCTTATAAAACTAAAAACCGAGTTTCGATGCCCGTGGTGTAGCTTTGTCCTTAATTACAAAAATTAAAGTTACTATAAACGCAAATTAACTGCAGATGTTTTGATATATTTCTGTTAATTTATCATTTCGGCTGGAAAGTATAGGTGTGTAGTGTAAAAAATAGCATTTTAAATCTATCTTTTGTCGCTCACAAGTTACTGCCCAATAAGCGCTTTCTTCAGTACCAGAACTCAGTTAGACTGGCTGATGAAAGACAAAAGATGCTATTAATTGACATTTATACACGTAATATAATACTTTAAAAGCTACAGCTTAAAAGCCGAAATTCGGTGAAACATTGTAAAAACCAATAGGTATAAAATTGTTATAAAAACATGTTAATCACAGATGTTGTTGTTTTTCCCACGTTCCTCTTTTTTTTAATGACTATTGGGAGACAGAATTTTTATGCACCTCTGATTTCGAATCGCAATGGACTTCTGCAGGTAACTTATTTTTATAACAATTTTTAGACCTATTGAATTTTCCAATATTTCGCCGGCTTTCGTCGTTTAAACCGTAAATTCATTAAAGTTATTGGAAATTACATCCTCCCGTTGCACATATAATAGTTTGTTTTTGCATATCGGAAATTGTTGTTCATAATATTAGAATGTTCACTGAAACGACTTACAGAGCCATCTAACGGTTAATTGAAAATATCCTTAATTTTACCTTGATCGTTAAGACTTTTCTTATAAAACAAATTCGGCTCGCCCTTTAAGATGTTTCTATCTAAATTAGGTTTTAAAATGAGATTATAATTACACTTAAGAATATATATTTAATTCATTTTTCATCTCCCAACAAGTTATGACAAAAGTAAGATATATTTTTGGAAGCGCAATATTTCACATTTGAGTTTATCTTCTGGAGCTTGAACTATTCTAGTTACAAACCAACTTATAAGTTTATAATCAAAACTCTGAGCTTCATCATACATACAATTGTTCATTCCTTTAAATTTATTGAGCTCTTTACAAATCTAAGGTTGAATGACAGTAAAAGTGGATTTGTGATATATTTCAGCCATATATGCTGCATGTTGTTTAAAACATGATTCTTCAGAGAAAAATCAGCACCTGGATTTTCAACAGATGTTTAAATTTCCCATACTTAAAAAAATTAATCAGCAAAACTTGCATTGTCAAACACCATAGAAGAATCGTTGTAGTAATTTAAACAGTGTTTATAATCGTTAAACTAAGATTTTTTATTATTCATACATAATGTGTAGAAGTTCATGGACAAGAAATTTTATGCCGTGATCTACATAACTGAAATATAGCGAACTCCATAACGTTCGTAGTTACATCACACTCAAGGTATAAATAACTAAGACATATAAATATCATTGAAATATCAAACATGTTAATATGTAACTGCATATAAACAACCAGTAAAGTTAAATTTTCCTTTGTTATGTTGTTATTTATCCCTGTGCTTTAATTGCACAAGACACTGGCTATTATGACTATATAATAATCTAATACTATAAAACAGAGTGTGTACCTGTCTGTCTGTCTCTCGGTCACGTACTGATGTCATAGAAACGTATTACGTAATTTCCGTAGTTTTGGCTTCCTGTTAATCAGAAGCGAGTAGTCTAAGATCGATCGAAAATTAAAGATATATTTGGAAATGTACAAAGAATTGCACCTTTTTCGAAATTTGAAAACGTATCTTTGTTAAATCATCGAGTTACCTCAGAAAGGCCGTAAATATACTTTAGTAGACATTTTATACAATATATGAAAATCTTATCAAAGTTTTTTAAAAGTTCTAACGCTAAGTCGTAGAATAATATTAGAAAATTATTTATTGATAGTATTAAGTGCGGTAAGATTTAGCCTCAACTGAATTAAAGCAAAAAACTTACACAATTTACAATGTTAATTTATCTCTTTATCGAATATAGGCTGTACTGAAAAGGCTTAACTAATGTTAGGACTAAGACAAGTGGATTTATAAATTTCACTGCGATTAGAATTATTTTGTATTACTCTAAAAATCCTGTATTTAAAAAAGTACTGTAGCAATAAAGATACTAATTTGGCCGCAAATGTTTTGCGTAAGTAAATTTCGTTTTTAGAAACTTTTGTTTGTATATTGTCTCAGTCAAAAAGGGATCATTTGTTTTTTGTTTCAGAATTTATTCGTAAAACTACATAAATGGTTATCTGCGAATATCCGTCTCTAATTTTGAAGTGATAGACTGGAGGGAAAACAATGGCTAGTCAATGTCACCCAATGCCAACTTTTGGCTACTCTTGTCTAACCAAATAGTGGGATTTGACTGTCACCCCGTAGCACCAGTGTGCGTAGCGCAGTTTTTGTTTTGTTTTTAGCGGAAACTAGATGTAAGCGATAGAACAATAAATCCCCAGTGCGGCAATGTAACCACTGAACCAGGGAGTTTGGAATTGCGTGGATGTGGATGTTTATAGCAAAAGGGCTATCTGCTGTGTCCATCGAGGGGAATCGAACCCCTGATTTTAGCGTAATAAATCCTTAGACATACCACTGTCCCACAGGAGGACGTTTTGAATTGCTTAGCCGGGTTTATCCCTAGGTGGCTCGGAGATAATCCTGAATGCTTATAACGATATAACTTGAGGTTCAATCTCCGCATTTGATATGGTGCAGATAGCCCCTTTTTAGCTTTACGTTAGATCAAAAAATACTTGAACAGACAGGCCTAAGTTCTAGAGCAGTTAGAGAAAAGTTTCATTTCTAGATATATGAAAGGTAATTTGTTGACGATTTTTTTAAAAAAATTAATATTTCATAAATATCTAAACCTTTCCAAAGAGCAAGCAGATATGAATAATCATGAAATAATGCACTGGTACGTAAATATTTGACCATTTATTTTTGTGACAAGCAACCTTTTATTACAAAAAAGAGGTACAGAAAAAAAGAAAATATTATTTCGTCGAGACAGCCTAAATAACAACACCTAGACGTACTTTTTCATATTTCTTGTACATTTTAATATTTCTAGCTAGAAGTATTTGTTTTTTTTTACTGGACATAACCAAAAATTGCCCATTACATTGTAGAGAGCTGAGTGAATTAATAAATTGCAAAATATTAGATTATTGAGACTATAAGAATATCAGCTCGTGAGTCAGCAGTAACTCGAAAGGCTTATGAACGCTAACAATCGGGTTTCGATACCTGCGGTGAAAACAACACAGATAGCCCACTGTGTGGTTTTGCGCTTAGTAACAAATAACAGATTATAGTAATGACCATTAAAATACATGAATATCTGATAAAAATACAAATTCGTTAGCGGTGCACGTTGAAAAGGCAATGGCATAGTGATAAATTGACTTGGATCACATATAGAAGGAAAACCTAAAGTAATTTGTTCCTGAAAGCTTTTTATTTATTTTTTTTATTTTAGGTATCTCGGCAAAAGTTACATAGAGTGGCTTAGAACGTATACTTTATATCACAAACTACAATGCCCCCAGTGGCACATCGGTATGTCTGCGGACTTCCAACGCTACAAACCGGGTTTCGATACCCCTGGTGGGCAGAGCACAGATAACCCATTGTGTAGCTTTGTGCTTAACTTTAAACAAACACAAACTACAAAAATATATTTGCGTATATTTTTGAACGTAAAATTACGTAGAGATCGCTGAGAAAACCCATTCAATAAAAACAACAATTCACATAAGAAAGTTAAAAAAATGCTTTTAAACAAAATCATAAGAAAGTCATTAGAACAATCATTATTATAACATTGTGCATAGCTATAAAGTTTTACAGTATGTCTGCCAAGATGGTTAATGTTGAGTAAAATTGGTTTATGACTTTCAATAACTCTTCAGATTGTTTTGCTATTATGATAACGTTAAAGTACAGCTCACTTTCACCAGATTTAATCTGCCATGATAAATTTAAAGCCTAACGTTGATGATTTAACAGGCTCCACTTTCAGAGGTAATATATATGTGTGTGTGAATAGTTATATTTTTAAAGCATATGAATCAAAACAAATACGATTTTACGTATGAATAAAACAATAACAACTAATGTAATGTCACAATAATTGTATGTGAAGTTAAATTAACATATAACAACGCTTTTTACAACAAAAAAAAACAGAAAAACTGAGAAAGGATGTTATAAACTTTTTAGTATCAATTTGACTTTATACATTGAACGAAGATAATACCATACGGATATACCTTTAGTTTGTAGTTTCTAACTGGTATGAATGTGTACTATATTTAACTTGAAAACAACTATTGTAAAGAGATTTCTCGTATCATCTATTTTCAGCGTTAATAAGTACAAATAAACAGATGTTGAGGATAAGATTCAAGATAAAGCTCAAAAGATCTTATAAGGAGTTCCTTTTTTTTCTTTAACATTTTTCTGTTAAAGGTAATTTCGAAGTTTGTTGTACTTTGTTAAATTGTAACTCAAGAATACAAAAACGTTCTTCTTTACTGGATAATAAAATACAGAAGTACCGTACACATACATTACAATTATATCCAATGAATGGTACAGACCTTTGAAAACGAACGATAAGACAGGAGTTTTTTCTACTTTTGCTAACGAACAGCGGTTTGTGTAATGAAGTGATTATGTTTCTGTTATAGAGAAAAAAAGAAGCTAATGAACTGCTCTATACTGTAAATACCATCGACACGTTTATTTTATTTTATTTTATTCCAAGTTGATTTACAAAACCAAACTTTGTCCATTGAAATTATTTCATTAATTATGCTGATTTAGACTTGAAGGCACATGTGATTCATTTCAGTTCAAAATCTTAATTTTTTTTTTTTTGGTCAAACGCTAACAAATTTGGTTATTACAAGTATGAAATATATTAATCAATTTTGAACAATCCACAGATTAGAATAAGCGCAGTAGCGGAAACGAAAAAAAAACGTTTCTAATGTTTCTTTGCTGAAGGATGTTGGTACATTTACATGTATCCAGATCCTAAATTACTAATAGCTTTAATAAAATATCAAAACAATAGTTCTTAAGGTTTTCAAAAACGGTTTCTTTTTTTACCGGAGTGGTAAAATGAATTGGCTAATAGCGAGTAAAATACAATAATAGCTCATTCATTTGTCACAGGATAAATTAAATCGTGACATTTTTTATCCTGGCCACAGCCGCTTTCAATTGTTTTCTTCGTGGATTATTTATTATTTAAAAATATTTCCCCTTTTCCACTGAAATCCTTACCAACGGATACTTCCGAACTCAATAGAAATAGCTTTTTTTATTTCTACCAGTCTCTTTACGTATTGAACATTAATATCCATCTCAACCTATTTTTTATATATATACTGTATTCTGTATTGAAAAAATGGTGTTACCACCATTGTGTATATAGCCAATTTATTCTTGTTGTTACTACGGAGTTCCAAGAATTTTACACATGCCAAACGCCCCGTAAAAAATGTGTGTGCTTTTCGAAGTTCGTTTACTAAACGTGAGAAGAACAATATCGAATTAGTTGTGCTATCTCTAGCTTTAAAAGATAACTATCAAGCTGTTCCAGAGTCTGTGTTCTGCTTAGTAACCAATAAGATTAACTTCTCGTTTTTTATGTATAAATATTCTTCGAGTTATTCATATTTATTGATGCTACTAGTAAGGTATTTCTCCGACTTAATGTAGCTTTCTTAACTGAAGAATTCAAACAGTGATGTTCTCTTTCCACACTCGATTTGTTGAAACGTATCAACCAGGAAAAAGAACCAATTACCAGGATCATGCTTAAAGCAACACATTAAATACACATTGTGAACGAAGACACTTTACTATAAATTTGGGTTTTCGCTTAGTTTTAGTGTAAAGAGTGTTTACAGAAAATCCCACTCTTGTTGTTAATTTAATGACATCACTACAATTTTACAGATTAGCAAAGCAAATACAAGATTACGAACAGAGTGACTAGTTCATTTATGTACGTCGCTGTTACTGAGTTTTGTTTAGCTAACGTTTATTTGTAGTTTAGCACAAAACTACACAATGGGCTATCTGTGCTCTGCCCACCGCGTTTTAACCTCTCAGACTTACCGCTAAGCCACAGGAGGGGGAGGCATATAACTAATAACTGTAATAATTGTTGAATTTAAAGATTTAAATTTCCAAATTAACTTAGGGCAATGTTTTATTATTACTATCCTTTATTACTCGCAACATAATACCCGATGAATTTTCAGTATTTTTCATGAATATACTGTATAAGGGTAACGTGTTTAGCCGAACTTTATTCTTTTTGTTTAATTCTTCCAAGCAGAATTTGTTCACACGAGAAAAGTAGGACGTTGCTAGATTTCAATCTGCTTATAACCTCATGTAAATAAAATTAAAAAGTCGAACGCGCCACAAATAATATTAGATATTTTCAACCAAAAACCTTGTTTAGCACATAGGCCAAACGATCAGATAAGAAATAAGCCTATTGCTCTATTCTGTTCATTAAGTTCTCTTGAAGTCTAATGATCCATAGAATTTTCTTTAGGCGCAGTTCCTGTTCATTATCCACTTTGCGAGAATTTTAAATTGTCCACTACCAGTTCATTACATTCATTCAATACATAATTAATTCTTAATGCTAGAAAGTGTCATTCTTGTAACAACCTACTAATGGATCCAATATAAAATAAAGAAACACTTATATTCATATAAAGCACTTGAAGCTTTGGATGTAAGCATTCGATCGTTTTTTTAACCTGAAAAATTATTATGATTTATATCCAATCTTAAAGACACGTCTCAACTGACGCTGTTTGTGTGCATGACAAAATAACTTATGTAATTTATTTATAATTAGCCAATTTACCTGTATAATACGATATTATTGAAGGTCAAAATGTCATTTTGTTTGTATAGGAAAAGAAGTGTGCAACATACTCCATCAGCAATGAAATGTGCAATATACTCCAGTCAGCAATGCGTAATTCAAAAATCCTAAAGCATAAATGTCGTATACATACTAGGAAAACAAATAACTTGGGAAATAAAATTTCACTAAAGATTTTCTAAATACACTGCTCAAAACCAATTAAAGATCAGCGGAATTTTCTATATTAGTCATTAGAGCATTACTAATCTTTTTAAATAAGTCATTTTATGCAAAACAAGAGTTAAGCAAGCAGACACGTAAGCTGATTTACAAATATCTACAGTTTGATTTCAAGTACACAAATGTTTTTTGGTACTAAAAACTTTATACATAAAGACCAGAGACGTTTGTTCATATGTTCAATCGACTTTAATGCAAGTTCTACATCAATTTGGCATATTTAAAATGAGTTAGTCAATGAGTTTGGTTTAAATTTCATGCGCTAGGCGTCCCTAATTTAGCGGAAAGGCAACTAGTCAACATCATCCACCGCCAACTCTTGGGCTACTCTTTTACCAAGGAATAGTGGGATTGACCGTCACATTATAACGCCTCCACAGCTGAAAAGGCGAGCATGCAGGTCCGCACGAAGTAATGAACTTCTTGGGTAATATTACACAGTACTCCATCAGAGCTGCTTCCAGTTCACCAAACACTATTTAGAGGTGAATTATGTGCTGCCAAGCATTTTTTCAGAGCATCCTATACATAATTTCTTTCAGGCATATTGTGCTACTATATCAAGAGTAATAAATCCGACGTTTTTCAGGCACAAGGAAAGGTAAAAAAATCTATATTATTAATTACAGCCGACTAGTTTTCGGTAACACAGTTACCATCATCAGAGCCAGTGATGGAAATGAGTATACACGCGGGTACATGCCGTGTACCTAGTTCTCAGTTTGTATTATTTTCTCCATTGGTCAAGATTAGTACTACCGAAGATGTATATTAATCCTATCGTCACGAGTCAATGACCATGTCATCGCGTTTCTTGACTTGCAGTTAACATTTTATTGAAATACTAGTTTATGAATTTATGTCAATATGTTTGGTATCAAATTGAAGATTATAATACAGATTTTTGTATTATTTAGTAGCTAATTTCTTAATTTAAAAGTAAATATTAAAAGAGCACACTTAAATATTGATTTTTGTGTGTCACGTGGTATGTTGAAT
>NW_013665832.1:130449-145066 GCF_000517525.1 Limulus polyphemus | reverse complement strand
TCTTATGAAATAGGAACTCAAATTACTGATATTTACGAGCTAGAGTATAAAATAAGAACCTCCTATCTTTACTATTTACTTTTTTATACCTATCATCCCACTGCTTCTTCTAAGTGTGTACCTAGTTCCTAAAAACCATTTCCTTTCCTGATCAGGGCTAGTGTCTAGTATCAATTACGGTAACTATGTCAACGAAAGTAATCGACTGTAATTAATGATAAATATTTTGATTTTTATTGTGCCAAAAAACTTCGTTTTTTGTGTGTGTTTTTTTTACTCTTAACATCCTATACATTTGCAGCTGGATTCACATCCAGTGCACCAGTTCATTGCTTTATACTTTCTTATTTCAGTAAGTTGCTAACTAGTTCATCACATTGTTAGAGAAAGCGTTGTCATTCATTATAAGAAAGTTCCAACCAATCGCACCTTTACATGGCAATACTAATAATTGTATGACTACGTCCCTATGTTGTATTTTATTCATTTTACTATGTCGTAACAAATTGAGGGCAGTGTAGCAACTAATACTGACATCTGCCCAGGCCAGTATGTCACTATGCTTGTCTTTCCTCTGTAATATTTTGGTTAGATGTGGTCCAAGGCCCCCTCCAAATATGTACACACTCGCATCTGGCTGCCGTGTGAGTATGATTCGTTTGTGAACAGAATATTTGCTCATATGTCGTTTGATCATTCTATGCGTTCTTCACACTAATTAAAACGAGCTGCTTATATGGCGAGAGGCTTGAGAGACATAAAGGCCAACCCTATAAAACCTGTTTATGGCTGCTTGATGCTGATCCATCATCAAGCTTTTGCTCTGAACTGTTATTTCAGGCGGAAACCGAAACTCACTGGCTGCTTTTAACCCATATTTCAAACAGTGGGCCTTTTTCAGGGTTACTGTCGATGATTTACGCTTTCCATTTCTCCGATCAATCTGTATTGGTAACATGGAACTCAGTACACATCTTGTTAACCACACTTTGCAAGACTTGTGGCCACTCTACAACGAATTATGTTTGATCGGCATCTAAATGATCTATTACTCTCCACATCACGAAACTGTCCAAATGATTGTGTTGAGACCCTGGCATGTTTCCCTGTCAGTTTGGATCTCTTTACATTCTCGGCTGTTATTCAACGCTGTGTTTTCTTCACTTTTATACGCCACTAAAATGTACACGTTCGATCACATGACAAGCCACCTCACAATTAATTGTATTGAATAAAACTTAACTCAGAAATGTCATTACTATTACTTACTCACAGTAGTAATACATTGTCATAAATGAAGTATAAAAAATTCTTATTATCCCTTAACTGTTATGATCAGTACAATCTTATCATAATACATACTATGTTTCCTCTCTGTCTGCTCATTATCTACTTCTCAGTTTTGGTTCGAGTATCGCCAAATCCATCAGTTACTATCCTTAGAGTTTTGAGTTACCTCCTTGGAGTAGTCAAACGCAATTTTGTGGGTTTACGTTGATACATACGTTCATCAGAGACCAACATTAAATAGCTGATTACTAAGTTCACAAATTTAACCTTATTATAATGCGAATTTGGGGTGAAATTTTTAAAATGAAGGTAAACATTCAATGATTAATTTTTTTGTGTGTGTCTTAGTTTTCCCATTCCCACTGTTGAATTACTGTCTGTAAGACGAGATGTTCGCTAGTTTCAATACTCCCACTAAACAATTAATAGTATTTTGTTCGTTAGTGATGATTTTTGAATTATCCAAGTTATTATGGTCATTTTGGCCACAGAAAAAAATTTTCCTTAAGGTTGCCTAAAATATTTGTATTCTCAATGATTCTATAACTCGTAGGTTGCGTAAGGCTTGCATTCTGCTGGTTTATCATGTATCATGTGTAAGTCATATAAGAAACAGCCAAAAAACTGTAAAAATTGAAACTCCAACCTATGATTCATTTTAGAAAATGTCATATTAAATAATTCTAAACAATCATAGGTGTTTTAGGGTGAAGCACAGAAATCCAGTCGATATCACTGTGTACTTCGGTGCTTCGGCAATAATATAGTGTTTTTTTTCTTCTTTTCTTTTCTTTTTTGCAGTGATGTATTCGATCATGCATTCAAACAGTGCTATCAACAATGAAACATATTTGTCAAGCATCTACTGGTAATGCAGCACAACATTAATAATCCATTAATTTATGTATAGCTGAAATGGTTACGTGTTTGTTTTGTGTTTAAGCGCAACGCTACACAATGGGCTATCGTTCTTTATTACATTATCTGTGACACGTACACATTATGTTTGTATACGTAAATATGGACAAATAGATGGAATAAAAATTAGTATATTCGATACTAAGAAAGTATAATATACCCAAATAGAATACTGTCAAGATAGAAGTAACATAAACGCTCATAGAATTAGTAATAAAGTAATAAACAAAATGTACTCCTATGTTAATTTAAGCTTTGTGTGTAGGTTATTATTTGCTTTTGGGGTGATTTTAAAGTGTTCACTATTTATAGGTTCACTAGCTAACATACTTGTTCAACACACGAGGAAAACATGGGGGCTCCCAAAACTGACATAGGGGAGCCGGATCCGAACTTAAACCCCTATGTCACTCTACGGAGGGCCCTAAGGTACACATCAGATTAGTCATAATTAATCCAACGGTTCACCTGTTATAAGGAGACACACGCACAACCACAGATAAGATTACACTCATGGTTCTTAATACTAGGAAAGGACGAAGATTTTAAATGTGCGCGCTCTTGTATTGCGGACTAGAAACCACCTGGAGGCGAATCCAGCATAGCATTTACGGCATTTATATCTATATACCACATTTGAAATTTTCAATAAATGTGATCGATTCTTGAATTTGAAAACATGTTGTAACCTACAATCAGGGAACGTAATTTATTTTTAATCCAAATAAACTGTTTATCCGTATTTGGCAATGCTAAGCATAGGTTGTGTTTAGCAGCATTCAAGTTTGGCTATGTAGGATCTTTGATATCATTTATAAAGTCATAAATATAATCTATAATGCATATAGTAAAGACATTTTTTATTAAGAACTTTTTGGTATTTTCGAGATCTTTATGTAAAAATTCATACTTGCTGGTTAACCTATATGGTCGATGAACTATCATTTTAACCAGATTTTTCTTTTAAAAATCTGATGTATAGACTATCAAAATGATCGTGAAAGTCTTCTTATGAAATACTTGACACTTAAATTGTCCATCTTTATTATGAATAAAAAGAAGTCTAAGAATGGAGGTAAATTGTTTTGTTGACATTCAAATGTAAAGTATTATTAGGATACCAACTATTAAGGTAATTTAGAAAAGTATTTACATATTGAGCATCTTTAAAAATAATAAAAATATTACTGACATATCTTCTGTAACATATTGGTTTAAACTAAGAATGACATTCTTGACGCTAATGCCTTTCATGATGACACGTGATCAAATTAGCGAGTGACGGAGCTAATCCATATCGCAAAGCAACATCATCAACTGGGTCATATATATCATTGTAGAATAGGAAACGGGACTCTTTGAAAACAAAAATTACGTGTTTCTGAAACATATGTTTTGTAAATCTCATTTCACGACCTTCACTCCGTATAGAAGTTTAGTACATAATTTCATAGTCTCGTCTACAGAAATGTTATGGCATGGAGACTCTATATCATAACTAGCATAGCAAACTCCATTATCCAAATTCTAATTTAGTATTGATTGAGAATACTCAAAATATTCTTTCAGAATATAATCATTAATAGTTAATAACTCCAAAAATTAACTAAAAATCAGCACGTTCGTGATTATATGTACCAGTGCTAGACACAATCGGTCTAACTAGACAACTATCTTTATAAACCTTAGGAGCTCCATACATTTATACCACAATGAAAGCTATTTGATCTATAAACATCTCTTTGTTAAATTGTCTTAACCGATTTAATTTTTCCAAATAATTACTTCTACATCTTAAAAGACATATGTTATTTTGTGTATTTATCCAGTCAAATGAACGAATATAGTCTAATTTACTGGTTGGTCTTTCAGACAATATAATATTTGCTTCTAAATATCTTTTAATTGTTTTATGTATTTTAACTTTTTATTTCATTTCCACTTTTAATAATCGAGTAATGCAATTGTAGAATATATATTTTTAAATTAGTAACCTTAAGTGTTACATTATACATTTTTCATTGTTCCAATGTCCCCAAGTGGGTCACCAGTAAGATTGTAGTCTTACAATGCTAATATCGATAATTCGATTCCCCGCTGTGGACAGAGTGCAGGTAGCCCAGTGTGAAGCTTTGTTCGAGGAAAACAACAGCATGGCTCCAAAAAAATATAAATTTAACTATTTTTATAATACTTACAATGTAATTTTTTGTGTTTTTTGTAAACAATGATAAAGTGAAACAAGTACATCCATTAGTAATTACAGTAGCATAACTTAGGTTCATGTGTGATGTTATTCCTAAATATCTTACAATGTTGAAATATTACTTGGTGAATAAAAACTAAAGTCCTCAAAGTAACCTATAAACTAAATATGTCGAAATAGGCATTTCTAGTCCGGATTGTAAGAGAATTAAAGATACAACTTAAGTACTGTTTTCTCCATGTGGTTAACGAGGATGTACATTTGGTTACAAGTGTAAAAAGGAAGTTAAAACGTTTAGGAGGAATGAGAATACTCAACTATAGTCACAAAAGAAAAAGAATTATGGCTGCTTTCGCCCAAATCACATATTATACTCTATATCTATGTATATCCTTCGTCTAAGTAAATATTAACCAGAAATACAACGTCATTTTGTGTGAGATTTAGGTCTAAGTATATAGAGCTTAAAACTCTCCTTCTAGGGATTTTCGAATAATCAAAAGCTTAGAATATTTAGCTTAGATTATATTAAGGAAACTGATAAATGTAACAACAAATATATTGCTATTCAACGTGTTACTAACATTTTTAATTACAGTAGCCTTTAAAAGCTCCTTTCTGATCCTTGAACTCTTCGATCCAACCTCAAAAAAAGCAGAGCTTTTTCTAAGAGTTCAAATAGTAGTAAAATATTGGCTTCCTTTGTAAGGATATTATTTACATGCTCTAAAATGATTAGCCTTAAAAATTAATTCCTCCAGGCACTAGTTTTATGAATCAGAATTTATCAACGACTTTCGCATTGAAATTATTAATAAAACCCATTTTTTATTTCCAGATTTAAACGGTATTTTCGTAAGGTCTTGTGTTGTTGCCGAAAGACTACAGATCAGAAATGTCCTGGTAGAAGTTCTGTGGAGGGTACAGCATCAAGGTTGAGATCCCTCACAAGGAAAACGCTTTTGAGGAAATCTACCATTTCCCGGCCTATTCCATTAAGAAATATGAAAACTAACGGTCCGATAGACGATGTGTGATTGGTCAACTGTCCGATAAATGATGTGTGATTAGTTAACACTCATATCAGATTCGTTTAAGTTCAACCAAATCTACGTTTTTTACAGATTGCTTTAAAAAACCTTGCTTGGTAGCTGCCACATGATCTTACATTTACGAGGAATTCTGGGTTCGATCAAGATTAAAATTGTGCAGACTAACACAAAATAAATTAAGATTTCTGTCTCATTGTTGTTTCCGTTAGTAAACCTTTTTAATGCAACAGTTATAGTTTATTCAATATATTCTTAAGTTAAAACAAATGATTCGCTGTGCATAAAACAATGCAATTAGAATATCACTGAAGATATATCCTGCTTCGAAATTAACAAAAGTTTGTAATGATAAGTCCTAATTATCGTATTTGTACACTTAAAAAACTGCAAACTTCGATTTATTTTGTTTTTGTTTTTATGAATAATCATTAAGAATATTAGTTCGAATAATAACTATATTCGATTATATCACGAAAATCATTTCACAACACATTTACCTTCCGGCACTTAGTCCCAAGTCCAACCATCTGAGATAAAAGTTTAACCCGCTGTACTAGGCCATTTTTAATTAGTCTAAAGTACCCGTATGACACAATCCCTCTTAGAATCAAGATTTGCTCATGAGTCTGGCACGTTATGTTATTTTTTTATAATTGAATGCTAATTTATTATCGACTAAACTAAAGGATTAATCCCATTGTCACGGCTAATAAGGTACTTTTTTAATTAGTCTAGACTAATGACCATTATACTAATGGATTATCTGTATCAGCCAAGTTTTTGTTTTAGCAAAACATTTGGAAACAGAAAACCTGATAATCGTAAAGACAAAGCAAACACACATATTTATAGCGTACATTGATAGAGAATAATCAATAATGTTTTTAAATGGTACTACTTAGTAAAGCAGGGAATCAAACAGTCACAGCCTTTACCTAAAATAATTTCGAGTATGGAAGGTCCAAAACGACACAGCTTATGTTTCACTATACGTGATATTGAGCTAACTCAGTCACATCTTGAAGTAATATTTCTAACCCTGTTTTTAGCCTCTATTTAAATTCTGTTGATTTATTTAGCATGGTATTTTTATATTTAAAATGATGATTATGTGTTTTGTATACAACAAATCTAACATAAGATACTTTATTAAAAGTTTGCGTGTTTCTTGAATTTCGCGTAAAGCTACAAGAGGGATATTTGCAGTAACCGTTAATAATTTTGAAGTGATAGACAAGAGAGAAAGCTGCTAGTGAGCAATATCCACCGCCAACTCTAGGGCTACACTTGACAGATCGAATGGTGGGATTTGATCGTTATTCTTATAATGCACCCACGACCCAAAAGTTGCGGAATACGATTTTTGGTAACTAGGAGTGAATAACAGAATCTCATCTAAGATCCACATTACGGAGAGCTAATCATTGGGCTACGCTTAGCCCATATAATTATGTTTTCATGAAGTAAAATTCTACACAAAATAGTAATTGTTCGTATAGTTTACTGTACTGTTTTGAAGGAAATGACTAAACTTAGGGCTCGGCTCTAATAAACGATTTAAAATCGCATTCGTTAGAACCTGAAACTTTAATCTTGTCACTACAAAAACGGATTAGCAAGTATACACTCATTGTCTTTTGGAGCATCTATCTTATGTGTAAAAGTATTCATAAAAATGCATCATTATTAAATATATAAAAGATACCCTGCATAATAGGTTTAAAAGAGTTTTAAATGAGCCAAAAACAGGGTTAAAAAATTTTTAAATGGTTTTATTACTTCACAATTTTGCTGAGTTGACTCAGCATCATCTACTTTTCATCAGTAAATGTAATTTCCTAAGTTAATTATATTTTATTTGTTTGTTTTTTTTGGCTCACGTAATTTGCCGCACACACACTTTGTATATCAGTGTTTGAATTACCTCAACAACTCTGACTGATTGTCGGGTGCCGAGTTAACTCAATGAAACAGCACAGTAAGTTTTATTTTCTTTCAACACCCTTTTCAGCCACTGCGAATCCTTTAAGCATTTAACCGTTCTTGATTATTTTAGAAAAAATATTAATGCGGGTTGCAAATTCGATCCTAACCCACTGTTCACAGCATAACAATTCATAATCTGAGCTACAAAAAAAAAAACTGGTGAGAAGTTACATTACCACCTTCTATGACATTTTATCCTAGTAATAGATATTTTTGTTGTTCTTGTGATCTAGTAGAGTGTAACTTTAAAATATATTGTGATGTATTTAAAGATGTATATATAATTTTCATAACAGTTGTGTACTTTCAACTTCTTTCTGGTGAAGTGATGATTGCCTATAACAGATGTTTCTATCTATCATTATGTAAATATAGCGTAATATAATGTGTCACATAACAAATGCCCTTAAGGTAGCTATAATAAGAATTGTATTTCCGCCCTGTAGAAAATAATCCGTGTTACTTTGTGAAAAATGTATTTAAAAGTTTGTAGCATATTTATTAGATGTTGGTACGAACATCAACAAAGATCTTTTAGTAACGTAGAGTTTTACTACAAATGTTATGTTTGTTTGTAGGTCAAGAGTACAATAGATTGCATGTTTATCACGGTATTTTATTTTTGTTATAGATAAACCAACTCGTATCATTAAACAAAAAACCAGCCATTGTGATAGCTGTGAGACCAAATTACTATTGTAGTCATACAGCTGATAATAAATATATAGACCAAGTTATTACTGCGAATTTCGTTCCACAACCTCCCAGTGATTGATCGTAATTCTTTAACATATATAATATTATATTGAATGTTTATTCGTACGTTTTTGTGTCTATTTTTATAGTATTTTAAATAAATGAATTGATTATATAGATAGTGATCCTAAACAAATACTACAGTGTTTGATTGGTGTATTATTATGATTGGATACCATTATCTTCAAGAAACTGATGAATAATCTTTTCTTCAAGACAAATGTTCGATATTTCTTAATCAATTCTCTCAAATCAGATGAAATATATGTTCTCCAACATAAAGAATAGAAATTGAAACAGGTAGGTGTTTAAACTAAAATCCAAACATCCAACTAAAGTCATATTTTTCATTGCAAGCCATATTAAATCCATTTTAAGATGGGGGTCATAGTAAAGTAATTTGTTTCATAACGTTAACATCAAAGATAAATAAACATGAAATTTATTCTTTATTAGTTTGTTTTTATGGATTTCGCGCAAAGCTATCTGCCCAATCCGTCCCTAATTTAGCAGTGTAAGACTAGAGAGAAGGCAGCTAGTCATCGCCACCCACCGCCAACTCTTGGGCTACTCTTTTACCAACGAATAATGGGATTGACCGTCACATTATAACGCCCCCAGCTGAAAGGGCGAGCATGTTTGGTGTGACGGAGATTCGAACCCATGATTCACAGATTGCGAGTCGAGCACCCTAACCACCTGGCCATGCTGGGCCGTCCTTATTAGTGCGACTTTCTTTTTCCACCAGTTGTAACTATCATTGCCTTATCCATCTATAACATGGCACTATGCTTCCCGAGATGTCAGCGACAAGTTTACGAACTTCCAAGGTTCAGGGTTTGATTCCTCGCGGTGGACAAAGCTCATATAGCTCATTGTGTGGCTTTGAGCTAAAAAATAATAATTTCTTATGTTTGGTAGTACTTATAATTTTGCATTTGTTATTAGTTCTGTCCTTGTACATTTTTTTACAAATAGTTTATATGAATATATAAACCTATAAATATAACGTACCTTGTTCGTCTTTATGGGTTTTAGGACATATTTATCCTACTGTGTCTCGATGTCCTCTTCTTACATAGAATAAATCAACCATATCAGCTTACTAAATTGGTGTATATCTGATTTAGAGTCGTTTTGATGGTCATGTGTAACCTACTGGTTAGTCTGTCGGACTGTGGATCCGATAGTCCATGGTTCGAGTCCCGTTTCAGCAAAATCGACCTTCGTAGATGTCTCCTTATATGAATGACAACCAAATACCACGTTTCAGTTAGATTAGGCCCAGGATGGCCAAGTGGTAAAGCACTCGACTCGCAATCTGAGGGTTGCGGGTTCGAATCCCCGTCACACCAAACATGCTCGCCCTTTCAGCTGTGAGGGCGTTATAATGTGACGGTCAATCCCACTATTCGTTGGTAAAAGAGTAGCCCAAGAGTTAGCGGCGGTGGGTGGTGATGACTAACTGCCTTCCCTCTTGCTAAATTAGGGACGGCTAGCGCAGATAGCCCTCGTGTAGCTTTGCGCGAAATTCAAATAAACAAAACAAACTGTTAGAGGCGAGTGCTGTTGACTAGCTGCTTTCCCTATAGTCTATCACTTCAAAATAAGTGGGTCAGCGGTAATTTCACAGACTTACATCGCTAAAATATATCAGGACAGAAGCCGATAGCCTATTTTGACAAACTGCTCTCCCCCAGTGACTCAGCGGTAAGTTTGAAGACTTATAACGCGAAAAAACGGGTTTCGACTCCTGTAGTGGGCACAACATAGATAGCCCATTGTATAGCTTTGTGCTTAACTACAAACAAACAAAAGCAGATGGCCCTTTTATAGTTTTTGCGCGAATATAAGAAATAAAAAAAGAATCAGTTTTGAGTTATTCTTGTAAATGCTTTTTTTGTTGTTGTTGTCCAGAAAAACAAGAAATGGAAAGATGATAAAGGAACTGGTACTTACCTGTAGAATTTTCCATGTTTTAAGTCAGAAAGCGTTATCTGTTTTCTGCAGCAATTCATGATAACGTTTGATTCTCGATTATAGACTTTTTGTTGTAAGCTATAAAGAAATATGATGTGCGTAACGTTAAAACAAAACTATGGTTTATTATCATGTTAAAGAGATTATGAAAGTTCGAACTCAAAAATATTTTGTTGCTGGTGGTCGTTACTTAAACTTAATTCATCATTAGATTAAAATGTTAAAATATTTAATAATGTTCTTAATTCTATAATAATTAAAATATTAGTATAAATCATTTTCATTTTCCGAAGTCCTTAAGTAGAAAGTAAAACTAAGAAAATCAGTAGAACTGTTTGTAATATAGCTTCATAAACTTGCGTCGTACCGTACAAAGCCCGAACTTTTACATAAGGATTATTTTCGGGAAAAATCTAAAACCTGTAGTCAAAATATTTATTTCAGATATTAAAACAATGCTGTGAATAATTTACCACGTGCTGTTTAACTTAAGACTAATTCCTATCTAAAACCTTTAGGATTATTATTTTCAGAGACATATTAAATACTGAATTATAATGAGATTTAAGAGAATATTTTCACTTTAAATAGGATTAGATACAAATAACTGAGAAAATGTTTCTTTTTTTTCTGGGAGGTAACATTGTATCTACGTGTTTTATATCAGCTCTAGTATTTGTAAATAATTACCTTTATGAATTAATAAAAAATTTCTCTTCAGTCAATCCTGAAGTTGTTTTTCTCTCATAACAAGTTAAGGATTATTCAAGAATTCAAACGCTGAATTTAATCGAATTTTCTATGGAAAAGCTAATTCGCCTACGTATGTTACATTAAATGATAAAAACGTGGGAACAATTGGAATTAAATCTATAAATTCACTCTCAGTAATTATCAAATGATATGCATATCATCTGTTCAGCAAGTTTTGGTTACGTATTATAAATTACTAAACTCTTTTTTTTATTTTCCTTATCTTATAAAGAATTAATAATGTAAACGAATATTACATTTTCAGATAAGAAGTTGATTCAAAATATTAAGTGAAAATCACAGTTAGTCAAATGAAAAAAAAATTAGACGTTTTGACCAATACGAATTCAGTCGCAACGTGTGTTACTAAACAATAAGATTATTTTCTTTCGACGAATTTCATTATTTCAAAGATACAAAATCAATCGTGTAGTTGTTATCTGTTACATACAATATCAAAACATTACACCTATGTAATTAGATGGGTAAAATATATTTTTACAAAATCATTTAATAACAATTGAATACTAGTGTTCCTCTGTTATTTTGTACTTCTGACTTCCACCACACCTTGATTAACATCAAATTATTTAAACGACTTTCAATGTTATCGTATATTTATTATGATTGAGTTGATTACACTTTCTCCTTTTGTGTCAAAAGTTTGTATTTGCCTTTCAAATTTCTTCTCATACTTTCACTAATCTAACGTGTCTATCGAAATATCAATAAGAACATTCTATACTTATGTATTGTTGTTAATTAAAACTTGTTTATATATATATGTAACATGGGAAAGTTAAAATTTCTATTCAAACAAATTATTTACAATAATCAAGTTTGATGCTAAATATATATAAAAATGTGGCTTCAATGAAAAAAATTCCTAGTTGAAAAATAAAACATAAACTGTATGAAATCTATAGAAAGCATTGAAATTGTCGAGAGTTGTCAAAAGAAGCCTTTTTTCAATAACCATCAAGATTTGTTATAAAACTCTTTACCTCATATTGTCATAAACTGGTCTGGTTTCACTGCTTTGTCCTTTGCAATATTCGCTATATAGATCATTATAATCGTATATATATATAACCAAAACACATACAAGTTGCCGTCTGTGGATAATAATAAAACATTAGAATACTTGAACTATTTTCTCTTATTTATTACTTTCTATCGATTTCGTGACTTCAAAGATTCACGAAACTGATGAAAAATATAAAAAAGAGAAAAACAGAATAATTCGAGTACTGTATTATTTATATGTATATATATATATATATGCATAGCTTATATGTAAACAGTTTGTTTATTAGCATGCTCTTTTCCAAACCTCGCTGATGGGAAGTGTTGTAAGGCAACCATTACTGCAATCGTATAGACAAAATATTATACATGATACACTTTATATTTCCTAGTTTGTTTGTTTTTTTTGAGTGATTACAACGATAATGTTACTTCGAAAGTTCTTAGTTTAGATAAATGGAGTTTCTCTGATAAACTTTAAGTATATATATTTGAAAAGGAATGAAAAAGAAGCAATACTGCCAAAATTCCATTCTCTTGACTACATTTATGCAAAAACTCTTCAGATATATGGGGAAGAAATAAAATTATCTGTAGAATAGATCCGTTTTTTATTGCCATTGATATATGTGGGTAAATTAATGCACAATGTGTGGTAAAAACTTTATCTGTTCGTAAGAAATTAAGGGTCGGTTAGACATGTACTCGTCTTAGTTGCATTCTTTGGAATGAACATTCCTGTTTAAACCAAGATTTCTTATGAAATTCAAAATAAATATTATTTATTTAAAGAAACAACTCAACTTCCAGTCACGAATGGCAACGGTGAGCTCGAATGGTTGAATAATTTCATTGATTTGGTTAAATCGTTTAATTAGGAAAACTGCATAGAATCTGACCAGACGTAAAATTTCTAATCTTCCAAACCTAAACTGTGTGACCCTCTTCTGGACAACCCAATTCTCTATTGTTGAAAGCGATATTGCTGTTGTCATGGTAGCATTGCATTCCAACCTGTTTATTAGTGATCAGTAGTAGCAGGAATAAACCCAAACGGTAAAGAATAGTCGTTAAGTTCAACTGATTCGCGATAAGTGATATCTTGGATTCAAAGATTTCGCTCAGTGCTATAAACTGTCTGGACTCCACTGTAGTGGAGGATATTGAGACCCTTCAATCCACGTGGTTCAGGAATACGATAAGTTTAAAATTATCTACTAAAATATTATGTTTGAGTTTCAAAAACAATGCGAGAAAACTTCTTCATATTAAGATGTCTATTTGCATCGTGCTTGAATCTCGAGTTCTTTTCCGTAATTTCCTAAACTTTTAATTACAAAATCTCCGCCTATATGCATGCAATTTTATGTCTACATGTATTGCTTTTATCAGGTGTATTTTAGATTAATGCTTATTACATATATCTTAATAAGAGGTTTGAGCACGTTATATAAAATAATTCTCCATAAGTAAATCTCCAAGCCAAATGTCAACTTACAGCTACAACTGATATAAAATTCAATGGAACTATGTGTATCAGAATTACTTTTGAAACTGTATGACGTTTCGTCATAGGTAATGTGATGTATTCGTAAATTGATCGCTTTTAGGTCACAAAATATTTCGATCTTAAAGATGAGTGTTCAGAACAGGGATTTAGAATTTCCGAGACAGAAACATCACTTGAACTTAATGATATCAGAAAACAAAGGAATGTGAATCAACAATGGGTACCAGCCATGATACGCAAAATGTGGTGTTTTGCAACAGATGAGAACCCACGAGTACAAAAGCCAGTGGCAAAAGCTGCTCACGTGTCCGAGGCTATAAACTGCAACATTATCAATAAGAATCTCTGGATAGAAAAGCGGCACAAGTCAGAGTTACACAAGCTGCCTCTGAAATATGTATGTTCAATCTTTGCGTAACTTAAGTAGCTGAAGAATCAATTAGATATTCATGTTATTACATAAAAAGACGTACAGGTCAAGTCGCCGGACGCAATACCAATGAATTTCTGTGCAATCGGTTTGTTGAAACAGGTAATAGGAAACTGTCATCTTCCTACACATAGAAGGTAGAAGGAGAATGAGCGTACTTTGGACATGACAGCCTCACAACGTAGCCATTTGGAATAAAAACTATGCTGCAGACCTATTCTCAAGATGCACAGTTGTCAAATAGAGCATGACCGGACGTAACAATATGGATTATAACGACATGGTGAGGCTCTAAAATAAGGCCAATGTTCAAATTTGCAATATTTTTGAAATAATGCTTCTCTAAAATTAACCTAACATTTAATTTTTCTAATCAAATCTAATTGTTTGTTTCATAAACCATCATTTCCCCTCAGCCTTACTAAAAATAAACAAGAAGATTAAAATCTTTTTCGTTGATTATGAAAATAATTTTATTCAAGAAAATATTTTTATGGGCACAATTCTACTATTATTAAACTTTTAAACGGATTTGGCTTATACGTAAAAAGAATACTTAGAATAATTTTATTCAAGAAAATATTTTTATGGGCACAATTGTACTATTATTAAACTTTTAAACGGATTTGGCTTATACGTAAAAGAATACTTAGAATAATTTTATTCAAGTAAATATTTTTATGGGTCACAATTGTACTATTATTAACTTT
>NW_013665832.1:124308-130416 GCF_000517525.1 Limulus polyphemus | reverse complement strand
ATACGTTAAAAGTAATACTTAGAATAAATTTTATTTCAAGAAAATAATTTTTATTGGGCACAATTGTACTATTATTAAACTTTTAAACGGATTTGGCTTATACGTAAAAGAATACTTAGAATAATTTTATTCAAGAAAATATTTTTATGGGCACAATTGTACTATTATTAAACTTTTAAACAGATTTGGCTTATACGTAAAAAGAATACTTAGATATGTTAAAATTAATTATTTTTACAACTGTCATCTTACAAAACAAATATATTTTTATATTCTAGCTTTCATTTAAAACCGTTTTATCTCTGATTTTTTATAAAATTTACTCCTTACATCTCAAATATATTTATTACAAAAAGTATGTCATAATTAAGTATAATTAAGCCCTTCATTTTAAGAATGTGAATCGAATTACATTTTTTCCGTATTTCTTTATGCATCTGATACTGAAAAGTGTATGGCATTTTATTCGGCGTTTAATAATTGCAGTGTCATCAGGATAATGACAAAATATCAGAACGTTAACATAGACGTTCATTATCTTTTAGATTATTTTTATCCTTAATTTCAATATTTTCGTGTGTCAAATGAAAATGCGATGTAATAAAACACCATCTCGTCTTTATCCTCGAACTTAAAAATATGTCCGTACAGCTGGTATGTCACTTCATACTAATGAAAACATTTTTGCCAAAGTTATACAGAACGATGTATTTATCATATACCATGAAAGAAGTTTTAAAATCCTTCTCAGATCGAATAGTAGAAGTAAAATCCTGTTTTGTTTATGGATTTATTGAAATTTATTAAGTAAGATACATTCCTAGCATTGTCTCTTTTATGTTTCTTGCTTATTACATTATGAAAAATCCCTTACAAAAGATTAGCAAATCATGTGGAAGGTAATTTATATAATAATTTGAGAAGTGATACGTGTACCAAACCTTTGTATACTGTGCTTTCCGTCGATCCGTATTTATGAAATATCGCGTTACCTTAGAGTTATTGATAGCTTCCTAGTCTTGAACCCATAATGTAAAATTGCGAAAAGGAAATCTTCCCGAAGACATTTAAACCATTCGTTCTCAGCTTTTATAATTTTTCAAAGCTAAAGTTAGTTCTTGTAACATTAAGGTTTTGAATATATTAAAACCTTTAAAGATATATTAAATACTTTTAAATTAAACTTTCTATATTCTTTTCTGCATTTCTAAATTATCTACCTTGTACTTTTGTATATCTCAATGTTTTACTTAACTTTTCATGATATTAACATCTGTTAAAACATTTTTATTAATCATTTCTAAATTCAATTACATCTTAGTGACTAGTTTTCCTGTTAGTTAATTTTCAATCATAGTCCCTCTTTTTTAATTTAAAAGATATTTAACTGATTTTCTTCTTACCTTAGATCATACTATCTATATTTTTGTCTAAGATAAGTTCCCTTATAATTTTGTAGGATATTTTATAAGTTCCTTCAGATGCTCATAACACCATACAACTTATTCATATACTTATTTTGAACAGTGGTTTTTATAATACATAATGCTTTGTTTTTACTTTTCCTTATCTAAATTATGTAGTTGTTTCTTTTACAGGAAATCTTGGTTTTAAATGAGAAACTTCAAAAACAGTTGCGCATTAATATTAAATTAAGTTTTGTTGTCAAAATAAGGTTAAAGTATTTATTTTATAAACGGAGAAATTGTAAGTCATTTTAATTTAACGAAATGCTGATAATACACCTCACAACGTGATTTCTCGCATAGTGACTTAGTAGCCAATTTTCTAATCTACTGAAGTTAGAGTATTGTTGTAAAAATTGACAACATACAGAAGTATTGCAAAACAATACATGTCTTCAAAAATCTGAAACATCGTCTAGTCGTTACTGTTGAACTGAACCTCTACTTGTCTTTGTGGAATATATTTTATCTGAATTACGCTTTCTATAAGCACCTATAAGGGCAGATGTATCCTTAACCTAAAAAAACGTTTTCATAGATTTTCATTTAAGTCTTAAAAAGAACCATCATTATTTAATTGAATTAAAACATTACTAATATAACTTTGGTACTTAGGTTTACTAAAACTACTAGCTTTCCTTTTATTAATACATCTAATAATAATAAATTTTCGAATTTATTTTTTAATTTATGGTTTATTTTATATTCAATTTGATATCTAAAACGAGTATGGGATACACTATGTAATTCACATCACACTCACTGAGTTCAACATTATTTCGATGTCTTGTAAACAACATCCAACATGTTTTCCTTTATATGGAATAAACATTTTTTATTTTTGTTAAAGGTCCCTATAGTTAATAAACAATCGTCATTATTTTTTAGAATGTTATTAAACAAGAAACACATTTAAAAATGATAAATAAACGAGCTTTCCTCTAATACAAAAGTCATACTTGAGATGACAGAAAACACTCTATAACAAACAAATAAAAAACATTTCTATCAAAACTCTTTCACACTGGCAATCACTACTACAGTAACGCACAAGAAAATACTTATTCTTAATATTTAATTGTGGTTGCTAAAATGAATTGCTGAAATTAAATATGTGCTTTCGTTCTGACACCGTATTCTAAACCGAAACGTTACCATCTTCTGAAACGACTTATAAGCCTTTCACTGAAGCTCTTGTCGAATATTTTATAAATGATAAGTTGGCAATAAGCTCCCGCATTTCGTTTCTGTCTTTTGATTGATTATTAATACAATACAAAATTACACAATGGCCTTTGTGTTCTACCTACCACAGGTATTGAAATCCGGTTTTTAGCGTCGTGATCCTGCAAAATTACCACTGGGACACTAGGGTGGGGTGGGGGCTTGTTCTTGTCTAAACCTGTTCATTTTAGAATGAACATTGTACCTTTCTTTATTTCGCACATACGTAAAACCTATACGTAATTAGGATATAAACTTCATGTTTTTAGATATAAATATGACCAAAGTTCTAAATTTATAGATATTAGTAAAGCTAATGCTTGATACTTTTCCTTATTTGTCTAAAAAATATAAATATTTTTAATTTACTTTATTCTGACAAATGGTTATATCAACTCACATTTGATCCACTGAACTATGAATTAAATGACATAATTACTTTCTGATTCGAATCAGTGGCATGTAAATTGCGAGTTGAGCATCTTAACCTCCAGTCCATGTCAAGACATTAACTGGTGTAATGCATATGCATATTTTGTATAGTTTTATCTTACATTGTTATATTTCTAAGACAAAAGTTACAAAAGATAAGTCTATTGTTTCACAACTACAATTGCTGCTGATTTTAAATTGAAGTAGTGCTGTGTAAGAAAATTACGCTTAACTTCGTACCTTATGTTATCTCAAAAACAATTACCGAATACAAACCTCCGATATCATTCATTACTTTGAATCATTTGTAAAAATAAACTGTACGCCCTCTTTCCAGAAAGTTCTCCAAGTCACGTACAAAAGCCTTAAGACATAGCTATACAATATTTTGTATTTGTTCATTTTGTTTATTTTACATCCAAGAACAGAACTTAGTGGGTATGATAACCTCTATTTAAAGTAAGAATATTTTCCGATACGAAACTCAATGAGCAATGAACAAAGCAGAAATTTGCGAGATGTTTATTTCTCAAAATTTCACGATTATGAGAGTTAAAAAAATGAAAACAAAACTTTTTGGGCAAAGTGAAGTTATACGGACAACTTACCTGGTAATTTATGTTGGACGATGTTATGGATGTGTTCCTTCTTCACGTTATTACCACGCTACACTAAAATGTTCCGAAACGTCGTCCAACTTAAACTATCAGGCAAGCAGTTCGTATTTTATGTTATCTCAAAAACATCTTTGTAACGAATGCAATATCGATGATAAAGTTTTAGCAACTTTATTTTTTTTTCACAAATATTTCTGGTTGGTACTAATGTGTAATTTGGTCTGATCGATTTTTTTCACTATGATCACAGTAGACATTGTCTTGTATGATAGCAATTCTCATTAAAATTCATATGTGATCTTCAAACTTCTTTAATGTAATAGTACCTATATCAACGAATACAAAAGTGAAGTTTTACAACCGTGCTAAGTTTTACAGTATTTTATATCTGATTTAAATATTCTTCACATTTTTGGTTTGTTCAACTTACCCTCTGTCACTATATTTATATACTAATCACATCTTTATATGGGTGATCCATTTAATCTTACTTTGCTGTTTTTGCAGAAGTAAATTAATTTGATTAGATATCACTGACCTAAACATAATCTGTTATATTTGTGGTAAACTTGTTATAAAGAAACAAAAAGCAACGAGATTCCCACTGTCCCTATCTACTATCTAGCGAAACCACAGCCAAGGGAACGGGCTTGGAAAAAAGCGTATTAAGCGTATTTTGGAATAAAAGTTGGGAACCAAGACAAATCACGGGCTACGCACAATGTTTGCACCATTTGTGTCGAAGAGTTGAGACAATGGACTAAAGGTAAGGAAACGTCTTTGCCTTTTGGAATTCCAATAGTCTGGCGTGAGCCTAGAAACCACGGAGATGACTACTATTTTGGCTCATGTAACATACAAGGCTACATCATTCGAAATAGAAAATAAATATATTATCTGAACCTTCAATCTGCTATAAGACCTGTTGCTCATGGATCTGATGTACCTATACCTACTCCACCGGAGACTCTTGATACAGTTTCATATTATTCTGAATCAGATGTCGATAGAAATGATGA
Organism: Limulus polyphemus; assembly: GCF_000517525.1. NCBI lineage: Eukaryota > Metazoa > Arthropoda > Merostomata > Xiphosura > Limulidae > Limulus > Limulus polyphemus. The sequence goes on along the minus strand of NW_013665832.1, from coordinate 125,658 downwards.
TAGGGATTGTTTTCAGCCTGAAACGTCTAGTGAACCACAACTTTTCACACAAAGTGAACTTAATTATTTGGTGAAATATTTGGGCTTCCCAAAGGATTCTTCAGAGATTTTGGGGTCCAGACTTCGAGCTAAGAACTTACTTTGTCCAGGGACATCATTTTACTGGTACAGAAATCGTGAAAAAGTGTTTACTGGTTTATTGATACAATATTACTGAATTAATACCAATGCTAGGAGCTACAGTTTATGAAAGAAGTGAGTGGCGATTGTTCATTGGTTCCTCCAACAGAAGTCTAAAAGGTGTTCTCCTTCACAATGATAACATATATGCATCTGTTCCTATTGCTCATTTGGTTCACTTGAAGAAAACATACAAAAATCTTGGTCAAATACAAAGAATAATGGTGGAGACTTAAACGTCCTTTGTATGTTATTTGGTCAATAATCCGGTTATACAAAGTTTCCGTGTTTTTTATGTGAATGGGACAGCAGAGCACGAAATCAGAACTGGATAAAGAAGCAATGGCCACGCAAACTCAGCTTAATACTAGAATCGAAAAACACTGAACATGAAAGTTTAGTTGAAAAAAAGAAAGTCCTATTACCTCCACTTCACTTAAAACTAGGTTTGATGAAGCATCTTGTAAAGGCCTTAGACAAAGATGGTGACTGTTTCAAGTATCTATGTCCGTAATTCTCAGCTCTTTCAGAAGCGAAACTTAAAGAAGGGATTTTTGTTGGGCCCCAGATTAGAAAATTGATTTCGAATGAACAGTTAGAATAGACAATGAGGAAAGCTGAAAAAGAAGCGTGAATTGCATTTAAAGATGTTACTGACAAATTTAAAAGAAACAACAAGGACCCAAGTTACGAAAATATTGTCAATAACATCCTCGATAAATTCAAAGAGTTGGATTGTAATATGAGCTTGAAAATTCATTTCTTACACTCACATATTGACTATTTCTCTGACAAATTTGGTGCCGTCAGCGAATAACAATGGGAAAGGTTTTCATCAAGACATCAGGGAAATAAAGAGGAGGTATCAGGGAAGGTGGAACATCAGCATGATGGCTAATTACTGATGGTCATTGAAACAAGATGCATCAGACGCAATACATAAAAGAAAAACCACAATACGTGGTCTTCAGACTTAAAGACGTAGATTTCACACATACAAAAATATGTGGACGCATATTCGTTTGACATCGGTGTTCTTCCCTTTTCTTCAGTTTGTTTGTATTTTTGTTAACAAACATAATAATAAAAAATGTTCATTGTGGTAAACGAAATAACAATTTGATCTAAGTAAGAGTTTTTTTCTTCTTCCCTATTTGCAAAAAAATCCTT
>NW_013665832.1:122146-124298 GCF_000517525.1 Limulus polyphemus | reverse complement strand
CTTACGGGATAGAAAAAAAGTGAATATTATTTTCGAATTCTGCGTAGCTGAATTATGGAAAAATTCGTTATTAAAATCAAAACAACTTTTATGTTTGTTTGTAATTAAGCACAAAGTTATACAATGGGCTATCTGTGCTCTGCCCACCACGAGTATCGAAACCCGGATTCTAGCGTTGCAAGTCCGCAGACATACCGCTGTGCCACTGGGAGGCACAACTTTTATGAAGTTTAAATTCTTCGTTAGACCTAGAAGACACATTTCAAACTTTCAAGGTCAGATAGATATTTGAATGCTTCTGTTAGTTGTTGTTGTTGTTTTTGTAAATATATATGTAGAATTTGAAGGTTTACTCCTCGTCTTGGTGGTTTTGATCTTTCTTTTCTTGAAATATATTATCTTATTTTCAATTAACTGACAGTTCGTTAAAATTATAAAGTATCTCTTCATCAAACAGATCTTTTTCTCGTGAAGTGACTTATGTTTCATAGCTACTTACACCAAATAAAACAGTACTCGTGATACAGACCCATTAAAATGTGACTTTAATGAACTGTCTTGATCTTGAGACTAACTGAAATTTTGTGAGCCTCTCAAGACATAATTCTAAAGAATATAAAATTTGATGTTCTAAAAAAATTTCCACCAAACCGGGTGTGAATTGTGTAGCTGAATAGCAGGGTACTGTAATTACGGGTATTATGCACTGAACAAACGTAGAATTAAATAAAGTAGCGATGTCAGATAACTACTGTTCAAACTGCAGAACACCGATGAAGGTTTTAATCAAAGGTAATTCGACCTGCAGTGGTTATAACTCAAAAGACCATCATTAATACAGAAATGAGACTATTCAGTACAGTTGCACAAGCTCAAGTTTGATGTGTAATATTTTTCTCGGTCTCTCTACTCTTCGTAAAATCACACAGTTTTATGAGAAAATCCTGGGAATTGCGCTCACTGAACTGCAAACCATTAATCAACAGGGGTGGTCATTCCAACTAGGTACACTTGATGCATTTAGTATATAACCCCACAGATGCGTCCAATAGAAGTACTTATACTAGTGGACTAAAAACATTAATCATTTGAAACAGTCACATGAAATGGTAAAGATCAGCCAAACAAAAAATTACATTTTACTCATGCAAAAAATATAGCGCAAGGTGAGATAGAGCATTTCTTAAAACAAAAATAAATTGACAACAAAATTATTAGTCCGTCACAAATGTAAGCTCAGTCACTTTTATTTTTAATTAAAGTGTGATGTTTGGCTTGCTTACTAATCATTTACAATACGCAAAGTTAGCCTTAGCATTAGTACAATGGTTTTTTTCCACCTGCGAAGGCATATTTCATCTTCAATATTTGATTCTCATATTAACTCTTGGACTCTTCCAAGACTGTATGTAGCGTTTATTTTCAGTTTTTTGAAAGATAGAACTTTCCAAAATTATTTCCATTTCTGCTCAAATTATCCTACTTTTCTGATTCAATTCTTCATATTTATCGCCTGGCATTACAAAGAGCTTTAAAAATGTATTTAATAAGTGTTATTCAGGGGGGAAAAAATTCAAATACAACCACATGAAAACATACAAAAAATCAACGTGAAGCCATCTATAACTACATTAGATAAACAAAACAAAATTCTAAAGAAGTTACATGGTGGTTTGATGCTTGGTTTCCGTACGTTGTGCGTACTAATGACGTACTTCCAGACTGCTGAATGAGTTGGCTTTAAAAACAAACATTTATATTAAGCAATGCAGTTACCCAATACAAACTTCACCGAATTATACCAACTATATTCGTTTTCTACCTAATGTAGAGTATTAGCATAATGAAAAAAAAACAGTTTCATAGCATAAACAATATATATTATACTAAGTAATTTAAACCTTTATGTCACAACTAATTCTTACTCTAATAATAGATTTGGAAAACAATAATCATAATATTGCCTTTGAGTGTATAATAAAGAACTGAATAAATCAGAAACACTCGTGATTTTTTTTACAATAAAACTTGACCAAACTGCTACAGATATACATCTTGGTTTAGCAATAAATAAAGGTCAGAATGTTACAAAATAGCCATACTTTTCGAAATGGTGTATTTAAGTGTTTTACACTCACAAAAAAAGAAACCT
>NW_013665832.1:83335-121177 GCF_000517525.1 Limulus polyphemus | reverse complement strand
CCCCCCTTTCAAGTTACCTCCCGTTAATCTGAAATTGATTTCATAATACCCCCGGGGTAACCTGAACCTGATTTCATATTACCCCTGCACTGTTCAGATTACCCCCTCGCTGATTTAGCTAAACTGATAATTTTTTATACTTACAACTCATGATACGTTTATTGAATAAAACACGTGAAACATACAAGATTGAAAGCTAGTCTCAATATCTGAAAAAAATAAAAAAATATCACAAAAATGTTAATTATATTAAAACCAGTCATACACTAGTTCAAAGTGCATGACATATTACATACAAACATAAGATATACAAAGATTCAACCTAATTGGAGAAATCCAGGAGAAAAAATTACAATAATTACAAGAGTGAATATTCATTAGGTTGAAATCACCTTCAAGCTACCCCCAAGGGTAATTTCAAATCGATTTCATCCTACCTCCCGGTAATCTGAACGCGATTTCAAGTTACCGTGGAGTAAGATAAAGTAGGGATAATCTGAAATTGCTACATCGGCATGACCTGGTGGTTAGGGAGCTCGACTCGCAATCTGCGAGTCGCGGGTTCGAATCCCCGTCACACCAAACATGCTCGCCCTTTCAGCCGTGGGGGCGTTATAATGTGCGGTCAATCCCACTGTTAGTTGGTAAAAGAGTAGCTTAAGAGTCGGCGGTGGGTGGTGATGACTAGCTGCCTTCCCTCTAGTCTTACACTGCTAAATTAGGGACGGCTAGCGCAGATAGCCCTCGTGTAGCTTTGCGCGAAATTCAAAACAAACAAACGAACAAAGTAGAATTATCATATTGTGCTACATCAGGGTTGGTATTAACTAAAGAAGAGTTTTTATTAATAATAACATCAAGAATGAACATAGGTTATTTAAATAATCATATATTCCCTGCTGTCTGACCAGACACTATTACAGAAGCACTTTTATACCAAACACTGCTGTAGAGACACTTCTGTGATCCGCAGAATCTCGACTATTACAGAAGCACTTTGATAATAATTATACTAAAGTAAAGCACTGCTGTAGAGACACTTGTGTGATCCGCAGAATCTCGGCTATTACAAAAACACTTACAGACTAACAACATTATAAAAGTTCTAATGTGTTCTGTAATGCCAAAACAATATGTACTTACACGTATTAAACATATGGTTCCACAGTTTATATCAGGTTTAACTGTGTCATATTTAACATAATATTTCTATGGCAGGTAATCCTGTTGAAGAGACTATAAAGGCACTTGTAGATCTTGTTTGTCAAGACGAAGAGTGTAATGTGTGCTTATTTGAGCATAACTTTTAGAAGTTTATAAATTTCGCCATTTCTCATTTAACTTATATGGCCAGACTCGCAAGGTGGATTTCTGATTAATATTTGCTTCTTTCTAGCTGTATGTATTTCTTTGTTTTCATTAAAAGCAATTCCTATGTTGACCAACTATCAAAGATAGATTTTATGATACCTAACGCTACTGTTAGCCATACATATGCGTGTAAATTTCTCATGGTAACAGTAATGACTGACCCACCAGTGGCTCAGCTGTAAGCCTGTGGGTTTATAACACTAAAAATTGTGTTTCAATACTCGTGTTGAGCACAGCACAGATAACAGATAGCCCATTGTGCTCAGCTACAAACAAACAGTAATAATGTTATACACTGCATGAGCAAGATCATCAACTTATAGTTACAGATTCATCGATGCATAAAAACGGTAGAAAGTTTGAGAGTGAAATATATGATGAAAATACATTTTCGTTTACTTTGGTGTTTTGTATAAAAGTTTCATGCGTTAGTACTTTAGTCTTACAAAACATTTTCAGGCTCAAAGAGAGAAAACTGCAATTCAAAATATATAATTTCATATATCTCTCTTTTACCAGGTGGTTCTAGCCTGGTGTAAGAAAGCAAATAAATGTGAAAGCCTGGAAAGATTCAAGTGGGCTGAAATAAGCCTTAGTGTCCCATTATAATAATTTTAAACGTATAGTCAGTATAAAATAGTTTATCAACAAACTAAGGCTAAGGTTTAAATAAGTATAATCACCTGTATCCGTGCACGTGGGGTTACCATGCAAAGTATTTAAAATTTTGAATCACTGTCCATCAACTAAAGTTATATATATATATATATATGTACGTATATGTGTGTAGTCATTTTAATATGTAATAGTACATGTCAATCATCCTATCCAAATTGTTGAAAAAATTAATATACTTTTTCATACTGTAGTACTATGGTTTGCTTTCATTTATAGTCCAGATCAAGTCCATGTGGCAAGAATAAGTTGATAACAATCGCTGTCTCCCTCACTTGGAAACACTAGGAGACAGGTCTCAGCATGTACAATTTTAATGTAAACCATTCCCCATGTAAACTCTTACAAAACAAAGTTACACTTAAATGACTCTGAAAACAATGTGTCAGTATGTTTTCACTTTTACAAACTTGTAAAAACCTCAACAAAAAAGCTTTTAACATAAGAACATGTGCTTTGGCATGAATATTGTTGGTTTGGGGCTATCTGTCGTCCCTTATTCAACAGTGATAGAATAAAGGGAAGGCAGCTAGTCAACATCAACAAGCGCCTACTCTTGGGCTACTCTTTTACCAACGAATAGGGATTCACCGTCACGTTATAACGCCCTCATGGCCGAAAGAGAGAGCATGTTTGGTGACGAAGACTCAAACCCTTGACCTTAAGATTGCGAGTCGAGCACCCTAATCACCGAACATTGTTTAATTGAGCATCTTTAACTTGAGCATGCACATTGTTGAATTTATGTACGACCAGTGAAGCTGATCTAATTTTTTTAATTTAAATTACACAGTTAGAAAATAACTTTTGTGCTTTTTTTCTTTTGAAATCATTCTAAAATGTCCAGGTTTTCCTATCTATAAGCCGAAAGTGTCAGAATCTTTGTGTGTTGATTATTTTATTTGATTAAAATATTTTTTTCTTACTATGCTTCTATGTAATGATATAATATTCTTCACACTTTCAATAATTGAAGCGAAGCCACTCTACACTTAGCTCGCTCTGAATCTCGAGCTTTTGGAGTTTTCCGACATTGGAAACACCACATTGTCAAGACTAAAATATATAAGATACTTGCACCTTAAGAAAGGCAGAAGCAGAAATCGAAACCGTGGATTTTAATTAATGCAAAGCATTCATCTTTATTGTGTGATGGTGACTTTTAATCTATAGTCTACACTTAATCATCTAAACTCTAATTCACCTAGAAAGCATCATTGATTTACACTAAACAAAATTTGATGTGTTGAATTAGGAGCTAAGCTAAATGTAAATTTAGTTTTACAGCACATGAAAAAATGATACACTATGAATAATGCCAAGTTGTTTTACTTTGTAGTGTTTACAAGATATCACTTACTATTTAAACTAAAACAAAAGTTTGGATTTTTTCTCCACTCAAGCATATTTGGATGTATTTTATTCTAATTCACATATGAGACCTCTATTCTAAAAATATCTTATCTTTCGAAGCAAATACTGGAATACTAAGTATGATCAAAATAAAGTCCTGCTTGACAAAATAAGTCGCTGTAATTATGTATCTGTAGAAACTGTCGTTTGAGAAATGTTTGATTTGTGGTGCTGTATGAATAGACCAATAAAAATATTTTTATTTTCTACTAATATATATCGAATCAAAAACGGTAATAGATGTATGCCTAAAAAAATCACTGCTATCAAACACATCAAGAGATTCTCTTAACCTTTGATATTACGAAAACTGTACTGTAGTAACTGGCCTATATGATAATAACTCAAGGTCATAAAAACTTATCTCTTATTCAGAGAAATTCCGTCACCAACATGTCAGTTATCAACATCCATAAATGACAGGAAAGTCTAATCAAAACATGTTAGCAGCAGATAGGCCTTCCTGCCCACGATTAAGTCATGTGACTTATAGAGAATGAAGGTTAACGTTAACATGTATCTCAACGCTGCAGAGTAGAGTACATTGTGACAGACCTTTTATATTCTACTAGAAAATGGTTTGTAGTACATGCAAGTGCGAATATCTACTTTAATGTACTGTTGTAAAACTAGAGTTATTTTGTAAGTTTACAAGACAAGATGGGGGCTGTTCTTGCAATTCCCATAGGATTTGTATTCTACCATATACTAACTACAGAAGATTTGAAGCCTATACATGGAGTATATAATTTACCAAATCGTTTTTTCTACATTAAAAAAATTGTTAGCCTTCTATATCTGAAGATTCAAATATGGGCACAGCGGAAAAGGTTTGACTTGTACGACATGAATAGTCTTACAGACATGGAGAAAAATGGATTTATTCCACCACCAAAAGAGATCGCTTTGGAAAACCCTCAACCATCTAAACATTTACTTAAAAAAGTAGACGAAATCTTCTTTTATGGTGTCAAGTCAACAGGCGAGTGTCTAGTAGTCAAAGCATCCAGACTACACAGCAACGTTGTAGAAGTTATGATGTTTTTGAGGACGGATGTTGGCAATCACTACACTTTTCCCAATGGTCCAGTATGTCATAGCCTAGCTGGAGATTGTGATTACTTTAGTGGAGGAGGTTTAAAAATAAAATGTGTTAGTGCTATGAGGAAATGGCGAATTTTATTCAACGGTTTTTTGAGAGAGATTCGTAGTGATTCAACAGATAACAGAGTAGTTCATGTCAAATTCAGTTTTATATGGCAAGCTATGTCTGATGTCCAAGATATGATCTGTGATATAAACCAAGATAGTCTGGCTGAAGCATTAGCAAAAGAACCATGGGATAAATATCTGCCAGACACTAATAGGTTAAATAAAGCTTTAAATAATTACGAACAGGGAGGTCAACTACAAGGAACTGTTTCTGTTGAAGGACAGGAAAAAGAGTTTATTTTGTGGGGAACCCGAATACGAAATTTGGGCCAGTCTGTTCCGTTTCATCGAAGTGTTGACTTTTTTGGCTTTCTCAAGAAAGGCGGTCTTTTCCACGTTAGTGCCGTATCCTTACCAGGAATTGTCTCCCATCTTGTCTACGGCCATTACATCCATTCTAACGCTGTAATGATGCCTATCAGGTCTTGTAACTTTCAACTTGCCCTAATGGGTGAAAACAAACAGATACCTCGCTTCGTAAAGTTTTCGTTTGTAGCAGGTGGGAAGACCTTTAAGTGTGTGGTTGACCTGAAAGAACACATATGTGACTTTGTAAGTACCAATATATATAAATTATTCAAATACTCTATTATTAGTCTTAATGAAGACATTGGTTGTGGAATCTCTGTGTTCCAATACAAATCTAAAGACGTTCAACCCATACCTTGTGCTAACATGTCAAATATTTTGTCTGACCATCATCAAGTCATCATGAGACCAATGGTTGTCGAAATTGACCAACCACAATGTTATATAACAGCTCTAACTGGAGGCAAAGGTTCTTCTCTTGCTAAGTTAACCACTATCTCTAAACGAACACATTTATTTCATGTTCCCCCGGGAGTGGTTGTTACTACTGTAGCCTATCAAGAATTCATTAAGAAAGGACAACTACAAGAGGTATTAACTTCTTTGGAAGAGATTGCTTGGGGTCATATTGCAGGGAATCTCAAGGAATTTTGTCAACAGACTGTGACAATGATTAGTAGAGTTAAACTCCCAGAAACAATTTGCCGATTATTACACAAAAGTCTTCAGTCAAAATTTGGAGATAAACTAGACACACTCACATTTGCTGTTAGATCTTCAGCTTCAGGAGAAGATTCGGATGACATGTCGGCGGCTGGACAGAATGATACATTCCTGGGGATTAAAGGATTAAGCCAAATCTATGAAGGTGTGACTAAATGTTGGGCATCACAGTTTTCTTACTTGGCTATTGAATATAAAAGGCGCAACGGTCAGCTATTAAACTCTCCCATGGCTGTGGTCATCCAGCAAATGATTCCAGCTGATGTTGCTGGGGTCATGTTTACGTGTGACCCAGTGACCTCTAACCCAGCAGTCATCACTATTACAGCTAACTATGGACTTGGTGAAACTGTTGTATCTGGTACTGCCGAACCTGATACCATATTATTAGATCGCGATTATAACAATAAAATATCATATCGGTCAGTCAGTATTGGTAAGAAAAACTTGTGTACTGTGGTAGAAGCAGATGGCGAAATAAAGGATATGGTATCAGCAACAAATTCCTCACAAAGCTGTTTAAGTGAATCTTCTGCAATATATCTTGGCCATGTTGGAGTTTTGGTTGAAAAATGTTTTGCCAGTCTTAGAGACATTGAATGGGCAATGGTGAAAGAAAATATATATTTACTTCAGGCCAGATCCATTACATCAACTGAAACAGAGACGGAGTTCGAAATTATTCATGAGAATGACTCACCTCTACGTAGTGAACATGAATTTTTTACCAAAGCTAATATTGGAGAGGTCATACCTGGAGCTATAAGCCCATTGGGAATGTTTACACTAATGTACATCTTTGAGATGTCCTTCAAGAGAATAAAAATGTATCCGCCAGAACTCTTATACCCTTACTTATCCAAAACAATTTGTTGCAGATTTAATCATGCATTTTTTAGCATGCTAGATAACCCATATTTTACGAATGAAGGAAATATGGCCACAGGATATCAAGTCTCTTTCTTTGGGCGACCAATTAGAAACAGAGAAATGGCAGAACGAAGCAAGGATCGATTAAGCATGTTTAAAATGTCACTGTCGTTTGTTTTACGATGCATTTGTTTCATTTGTAAATCTTTACTTCAGGCAAACCAAGTTTTGCAAAACACAGAGAAACGATACTCTAGCTATGATCTTCCAGTGAATTTCAAAGATTCTTTGGAAATGTATAAAACGATTGAAAAGTATCTTCTTAGTACAACTCACGAGTCACTTGTATGTCATATGTGTTGCACTTCAAATTCTCAATTATGGAATGCATTCCTTTTAAATTTATTGGTGTCAGCAGAGAAAGAGTGGAATGTTAAGGTTTTTTCAGATTTTGGTTACCTCTTATCAACTTGCACCAACGTGGAGAGTGCTGATATCCCCAATGATCTTAGGAAATTGGCGCTGGAAATTAGTAAGGAAGTTGACAACAAGATGTTTATTGATATGACACCAGAGTCTGCAACGAGATTGTTACGTATAAGACAAACAGCTGCTGGAAAATCTTTCCGAGAATTTGTTCGTAAGCATGGACATCGTTGTTTAAAAGAACTTGATATAAACTCGATTCCTTGGAGATCTAATTCAACCTCTGTTGTTCAGACACTTCAGTGTTTGATGAGAAACATTAATCAAAAAGACAAATGCAGGGAAGAAGTCAGTTCTGTAAAAGCATTATTAAACCTTCAAGTGTCCTTGTCTTGGTGGCAGAAGTATGTCCTAAAATTTTTGCTTCCCCGTGTAAGAAATGGTGTTCAAGTGAGAGAACGTTCCAAATCTCTTTTGGTTAAAACATTGGATGTCATTCGTAGAGCCTACTGCCATTTAGGTACATTAATGATGAAAGAAGGAAGACTACCTGATGCTCGCCTCTTGTTCTTCTTAACACATCAAGAAATCGGACAACTTCTTCATCTACGTTCACCACGATTAATTTCTAAGGCTATTCGTCGACAAAAGGTGGATCCTCTGTTAAATTCACTTTGCTTCTCGGAGATAACCCAGGGAATAATTAAACCAATACCTAAAACGGAGCAACACGATAGCACCTCCTCATATTTTTACGTAACAGGTACTCCAGTAAGCCAAGGAATTGCCAGAGGTCCAGTTAGAGTAGTGACCTCCATTGATAAAGCTGACGAGATACAACCTGGAGACATTTTGGTAACTTATGGCACAGATATTGGATGGAGCCCATATTTTCCTCTTTTGTCTGGCGTTGCTACAGAATTGGGAGGTCTTATTTCACATGGAGCTGTTGTGGCACGTGAATATGGACTTCCCTGTGTAATAGGGCTTCATGGAGCTACAAGCATTTTCAAGTCTGGGGAGATGGTGCAACTGGATGGCAATAGAGGACGGTTAGAAAAAATTTTAGACTAATATTGCAGTGATACTCACATTCAATTTGTGGAAAGATAGTGCAGTTGCATGGCAGCACAAGATGCTTCGATAAAAATAATTAAACTAACTTTGTAATGGTATTAGCATTATATGTTACGAATGTATTTAGAAAAAAGAAAATAATATAATACGTTATTGTATAAATTTTATAATGAGAAAAATCGCAAAACATGTAGGTATATATATATATTGCATATTTCATTTCACCAAATGAAAATTGAAAATGCGGTTTGTAACGTGCAATACCCTCCGCTATGGACTGCATTTTCACCTAGTTAAGGCTCATCAGAATAGCTAGGGTCAGCAAAACAAAATAGTTAGGCCTCTCATAATGGAGATGCGTAAGTAATAGATGTGTGTTGTTTTTTTAATATGTAATTTAAGCTTAAAATATGTTTTCTCATATACATTTAAGACATATAATAAGCAATACGCTAATGATCATTTGGTGGTCAATTTGTAATAATATTGTATATATATATATATATATAATTTCATAGATAGGAAACTCACAAACATTAAAGCTATTTTGTCTACACATTCATTCTCGATGAACAGAACAACTGGTCAACAAAGTTAGATTTTTTCCTGTAAGTTACAGCCATTCTCTTAATGTAACGTGAATTATATAAATATCTCATTTGCACCAAAGTAATTTCTGTAGGTAGATAACGATATTTTTTTCAAAACATGCAACGAGATCAATTACTTTGATTCTGTTACTTCGTTAAGCTTATTATAAAGTGTTTTGCCTTTGTGTTGCCTATCATTTTTCGAGGTAATTCTTAGTTCGTTTCCTAACTTTGTTTAACGAAATTTCCTTTTTTCATTCCTTAAAACTTTATTTTGAGATTTATAAAATATGTATAGAAACCTAAAGAAAAACTAATGTCTGATAGCAAGAAAAATGTATAAACGTATATATTGTATGCGTTTCTAATCGTTTATTTCTTTTGAACTTATATTCATACAAAACTATCTGCTCCTATCCCTAGCCCCCCTGTGGCACAGCGGTATGTTTGCGAACGTAGAACGCTAGAAACCAGGTTTCGATACCCGTGATAGGCAGAGCATAGATAGCCCATTTTGTAGCTTTGTGCTTAACTTCAAGCAAATACTATCCCTAATTTCGATATACTGATTAGGCAGCTAGTCAATAGCATTTTACAACCGATATATACGCTAAGGGATTGAGTGTTATTCTTATAACTGATCCACAGCTTAAAGTTCAGGGAATATTTTGTAGTATTGTTCGGACTCGAAACCGGCTCATCAGCTTTAAAATCCAGAACTCTATTATTGAACCAATACTTATCAGAGCTAGATATATATATACATATATTGAAAAATATCAATCTAGCTAGATACTACTTAACATTTTAAATACATCAAACATTATGTAATTTAAGTAGGTTAGTAAGATTTTCTTTTGTTTGTAGTTAAGCACAAGCTACACAATAGGCTATCTGTGCTCTCCCCACCATGGGTATCGAAACCCGGTTCTACCACTGTACCACTGGGTTAGTAACAAAAAATACAGCAACAATAACTATGTTACAATAACTTTATAAAAAAAACTTTTTATAAAGTTTTAAGAAGGATAAATATAGTTAACTAATTTTTGAGTCACTCGTCTGATAACGTAGACCAACACTTCAGGAATAACCAACTCAACTGCAAACAGAAAACCAATGCAACAATAGTGCGCAACGCAACTGGTAACAGAAAACCAATGCAAGTAGCAACAGAAAACTAACAAACTTATAGTAAGCAATGCAACTGGCAACAGAAGCCTCTCGTGTACATCTGACGATCACAAGAAATTTTGTTTATTCACAAAATGAAATTTACATTCCCTAATTTATGGGAATGGTATCCAGTTTCATAAGTAAATAAAAGTCTTACCTGTAAATAAAATTTTATTACTAAAACCTCTTTGTCGGAATTCATTACACTTAAGTAAGTATATTTTTTTCCTACCGATTCATGAAATGGATTAAGTATAGAATGCAGAATTCAAATTGAGTGCCTTTAAGTTAAAGTTGTTCTGATTACAATAAGCATAGAAAATAAAACAAAAAGTCTTTAAATGACTTGTGGGCATGTTTCATACCTAATTTTTTAAATACTTTCTTGATAAAAAAATAGGTGAGTCATTATTATTGTTACAAATTTAAGTTATGAACTATTTTTAATTGTATGTTTGGTTTCGTGCAAAGCCACTCGAGAGTTATCTGCGTTAGCTGTCCCTAATTTTGAAATGTTTGAACAAGAGAACGACAACTAGTCAACACCACCCACCGCCAACTCTTGGACTACTCTTTATCAACAAATAATGGAATTGATCGTCACATTATAATGCATCCCGACTGAAAGGGCGAGCGAGTTCGGCAACGGATTTCAATGCTGCCACCCACAAATTACAAGTTGAGCACCTTCATCACCAGGCCTTGCCAGGCCCTATTTGTAATCGTAAAATAATGACATTTATATTTGTTTTATCTTAATGCTTTATTCTCCTTTTTCAAAACATTACACTAACATCAGCAGTTAGAAACATCAACTATTTTTCTACTCATTATTGATTTTCATTTACATTTTTAACAATGTGAAATATGGCAATCCAACGACTTCTGCATCGACAGTGTGTAAAATGTGTGTATGTCATCCAAACACAATTAAACAAAATAAATATCTAACATAAAAGAAACATGACAAAAATCAGTCCCAACTTGTGCAAAATCCAATCAAAGACGTTTTGTGTATTGCTTCATATTAAAGAGAATCGTCACATTGTCTAACTGAGAAGAGAGCAACATTATTTCTAAATTGATTCTTAAATGGCCGCCAAAAATTGTTTTCAGTAATCAATTATTACATATATATTTATATAGATTTCTGCATAATTTATTCTAGTAACTATTCTTTCTTCATCTTAGTCGTGAAAGTCTTAGTATCATTTGTCTTAGAAGAAACGGATGAATGAAGTGTGTAAAAGATACTATCGTGCATCCAACACTAAATAATATGTATGTTTGATATAATTATAGCATATTAAAGTTTGGGGGTATGCCTCTCTAAAATGTTTTTGACTGATAATTTTTAAACAGAATAAACGTCATAATAATTATAATAATGAAAACTAATTCGGTCAGAAAGCATAGTACAAGAGTTGACGGCAGATGCTGTTGACTAGCTAGCTAGCTGCCGTTCTTCTAGTCTATCGTTTCAAAATTAGGGACAGTTAGTGTAGACAGCTAGCTAGCTAGCTCTTGAGTAGCTTTGCGCGAATGCTCGAAAACAAAAAAAAACTATTAAAACTACAAACATTCCATTGCTATAAGGCGCTCGACTCGTAATCTAAGGATCACGGGTTCGAATCTCCGTCCCATCAAACATACTCGCCCTTTCAGCCGTAAGGGTGTTATAATGTGAAGGTCAATCCCACTATTCGTTGGTAATAGAGTAGCCCAAGAGTTGGCGGTGAGTGTAGTTGACTAGCTGCCTTCCGTCTAGTCTATATCTGTTAAATTATGGACGGTTAGTGCAATTAGCACTCGTGTAGCCTCGTGCGAAATTCAAAACAAACCAAACCATAGCTGCCACACATCCTAACAACTATTATGAATTCCTTACTTACATAAAAAACTAAAAATCACCTCATTAAATTATCCCCTGTGTATTTAAAGGGTTCTGTGTAAAATGCACTCTTGATATCATAATCTCGAAAAGTGTGAAATTACCAATGAACTGTTTGTGCATTGACCAAATAATGCGAAATGGTAACGGAAACACAAAATGCTATGCATTACATTCATGGACATTTGCCCTGATAAGGGAAACATAAATTGTGTTAAATAATGAATCTTCTAGCCCTGTTTACTTGAAGTTCTAAATTGCATTTTACAGTATATGTCAAACACAGTACAGGAGAGAAGAAGAGGTCTAGATTGAACCTGACCCTCTCAGGTCTACAAAGACCTAAAGCCCGATTCCGAAACGTCCGAAGGTATATATTTTTGTTCTTTATTAATCCATCCTCATAGAGGGAGAATTGATACATAAGAAAAATGAAAGCGCCATCTAGTTGCACTATTAATACACTATTGTCAACTAAAGATGTCAAATATGTAAAAGTATATGTGTGTGTGTGTTTAAAATAATGTAACGAACTTGTGGTCTCTTTACTTATTTCTATCGGAATTTTCTGCTGGCTACAGCTTTTTAACGAAAAACCAAATATGAAGCGTCTATAACGTAATGTTGTAAAATGAAAAAACATTAAATGATTATTAAATTACTAAAAATTAAGAATATCTCTATAAAACTGGCCAATCTTGTGATTCGTTAAACCCCTTCTTACTTCACGAATGATTTCTGCACAAACTATTTACTAACGCCATCATATTTCTAATTTTAAAACCTAAGTTATATATCACGGAAAAACTTATTTTGCATCGTTTGTCTGTTTGTTTGTTAAACACAAAGCTACACAATGGGATATATGTGCTCTGTTCACCGTTGGTATCGAAACCCAATCTTTAGCCATATAAGCCCTTACACTTACCGTTGAGCCATATGGAGAATACAGTATGGATCATATTTACTTAAACATCGCACCCCAGTGGCACAGCGGTATGTCTGCGGACTTACAACGCTAGAAACCGGGTTTCGATACCCGTGGTGGGCAGAGCACAGATAGCCCTTGTGTAGCTTTGTGCATAATTAAAAACAAACAAACAAACTTAAACTATCTGAAAATATATCAGAATGACAAAAAAACTGCAAATGCAAACGATGTCTTGAAAGGTTTATTTATAAAGAGATACAAAAAAATCTTTATTTAATTCTTATACCTTATACTGGTTTGTATTACAGACCCTTCAAAACTGTACTGAAAAAAAACAACAAAATGTGAAAGTTCTTGTTTCTAATATGTTTGGAACTCGTATTACTTTTACACTACCGACGTTGTTAAAAACCATTTATATGGTTAAAAGAAAAGTAAATAATTTTCCTTTCGTTAACTTTACTATACCATTCTTATTTTATTATTGTTTTAGACGAAACCGGGTGAACTTGTTCAGATGTCTTTAGGAAGCAGGTATTTGTATTGTGTTATTTTCCTTTCTTTGTACTAAATAGCTACCAGTATAAAAGCGATGAGGAACCGTTACCAGTGTTATGTTGAAAACACTTCGACGATTTTTTTATTTATTTTTGTTTTCAGAATGTTGGTGTAAAGTTTTGAAAGACTGTCTGAAATATATGTGTTCCTAATATTGAACTGAGAGGTTAGAAAAAAAAGAAGGTAGCTATTAAATTGTGATCACCGACAACGTTTGCACTACTCTAGAAATAGTAGGAGTGAGCTTCTTGCAGCGCATCTACGGCCCCAGAATGCTCGCGAACCATAAATCCTCGAATTCACAATCCGGGGTCGTTACCTACTAAGCCACGCCCGACCCACTTCGTTTGATAATTAACGTGTTGGATCACTCGCTTTTGATTGTTCTGATTATGCTTACCTGAATGTTTTAATTAATTAAAACATTCATGTCGAGTATATAAGTTATACTGGGTGTACGTTAATACTCATTAAAGAACATGATGACTCTTGAGATCAAATTCTGATTGGTTTACTAGTATTTTTAAGTACATTTTTATGTTTTTGTATAAATGATTTTATTTTATAGAAAAAGTATAATGATTAAGATATTAATATATACATATAAACAGAATTCAGACAGTAAAATGTAATCGCCTATTGCTAAAGGCTTAATACGAAGCTGAGCTACTATATCTTTTTATGACAGTTCTTGTTCAGTTTGACACTGAACAGAACGTTGTTGGAGGATTTCATTCTAAATATTTCAGTATGGATGTTGTCCAATTATACCTGTCTCTTCTCATCGAGGAAGGTATTAACTATATTTTAAACATGGTGAGTGACACCAAAGATAACTTGACACTTTTAAACATCCCTGCTGACAGCGAACCCTTGGTTTGGTATGGTACAATAACATTATGAACCTCCATGGTAAACTTTACAGACATACCAGACGTAAAATAGTATTTGCAGTTATATTTATGTATATGCTTCAGCTCCAAGTTGTTAAGGCCTAGCAGGTGAAAGGAAATATCAGTCCATCCATTTTATTTCGATTTGTAGACGATGTAATTGGAGTTTGAAACTCAAACCTAGAATCTCTCATTAGTTTCTATCAATTCCTCAATACATTTAATCCTTGTATAAACCTCACACTCGATCATGCAATGCCAGATAGGCAATTATCGTTCTTATACACTGCTTTCACAACAATTGGGACCAAATCGACACACAGATTTTCATTAAAATCTTCCATTAGAATCTTTTGCCTACACTCATTCATCACCACCACCTTCAATTAGGAGAGGAATAATAACTAGATATCTACACCACACTGATAAATTATGTATGAAGAAAGTAACAAAACAGCTAGAAATTAATTGATGATTCACTCAACCAAGTCTATTCATCCGCATGATTATATTCAATACATAGTGATAGATTTTGATAAAAACAGATAAATCCGGGAAATGTTTGAGACACGTAAAAAAAGCAACTAGGCATACACTCAATGGTGTCCTGAAGGTGTTTACATTACGTAAACAACAAAATTACTAACACTCAAATAATAATTTAGACAGTCAGGCATTCTCATCTATCTCATCCAAAAACTGAGTAGATCCCTTAAATCCAATTAACAAGGTTTGCATATAAGAAAGAAATGCAATGTTAAAAAATACGGCATACAGGGCCACCGTCAAATAATAAATGTTGTATAATAAAAAGCAACTTATACCGCATGCTAAGACACTTATATTGGTGAAACAGGCCTTCCATTAAATTACAAAATAACAGAAAACATACTGAACTTTCACATCTTTCATGCAAACGCCATTGCATAACACTACAATAAAATACATATGACTTACCACACCACATAATGATTCTCCCCCCTTTACCAAATGTTAAGAATTTGGCCTAAGGACATCAGAGCGAAAAATCGAGAAATTAATTTTCATTCAAAGAGAACAACCAAAAATGAAGAAGTACAGGGGCAGGTCGCTACAATAGTACTTTTCATATAACTCCTATATACGATACTATATCATGATAGTAATAACTACAATCTTGATAAAGATGAAGGAAAAGCCAAGTGCAAGTACAGCACGCTTGTAACAAAGTGTTGTCAGAAGCGGTCTACAACATCCACCTCTTAATATAAAATCTTACATCTATTACTGTTGGAACAAAGGACCCAGATAATTAGGTTATTTGTGCTATTTTAACGCACACATTTGATGGAAAGAAAAGATAAGCATTAATTCATCTAACAAATGACTCTTTGTTCAGTGTTCTTGAGTTATGTTCCTTTTATTTTTTATCTTCCAGGGTTTTCCAGAATAGTGATATTACGTAACACAATTTTTCTCAAGTTACTGGCACCCAAATTGAACCGTATGGATATTTTCTCTGTCACTTCTATTTTCTTGTTGTTTATTTTAAATACTGCTCTCATCACCTGGTGGTTAGGGGCGCTCGACTCGCAATATGAGGTTCGCAGGTTCGAATCCCCATCACCGAACATATTCGTCCTTTCAGCCGTGGGGGCGTTATAATGTGACGGTCAATCTCACTATTCTTTGGTAAAACATTAGCCCAATAATTAGTAGTAGGTGGTCTAATACTGCTAACTTAGGAAAGACTAGCGCAGGTAGCCCTGGAGTAGCTGTGCACGAAATTCAAAAACAAACCAAACACAATAATGCTCAAAACAATTTTTAATTCTAGGTGAGCAAGAAATGCTTACCTCTCTAAACTATAAAGAAAATAAGCATCCAGTACGTTTTATATACTAAATTTCTCTCACCTTTTACCTTAGACGTATCCTCAAGTTGTATTTTAATTTTTAGAATCAATTACGTAATAAAACGAAAATCACCTACCGGTTATTTATCCGCTGAAACGATTACCCCTGTTAAACACTTAAACAGCAATACATGTCCACAGCAGAGACAACCATAATGGCTTACTAATAACAATATTCAAGTGGCAACTTAAAATATAATACTTTACTCGAACGATTAGCAATAAGCAAATTAAATATACTATTTTTATACTAGAAGTAAATAGAAAGGAAAACCTGTAACATAGACAGTTGCTATAACTACACAAAAGAAAACCCTTGAATAAAGATACAAATAAAATTACAATAAAGTTATAATTCTTTAAAAACGACCATCTACGAATTAAAGAATAATATTAGAATAAAAATAAGCAAATTCCAAACCCTTTAACACAGAGACAATCTCTATCACATTTACTTCATTTTTGAAAAGGAATAAAAGTCAATACCGTCATCGTAAATGTTATAATATTAAACCAAATCACCAAATTTAAAGTACAATAAAACTTAAAATTACAAAGCACAAAACAATATCCACAATCCTTTACAATATTAAAAAGCAGGATACATAGAACGGTACAATATATGAACACCACAAACACTGGAAAGACATGAAGTTTAAAATTAATCACAATAACTGACATTCATAATACAAAATGGACTTTTAATAGAAATTTATACAAAAAATACCATACAAAATACGTGAAAGAAATTCTCTCTGACACTAACACAAAATAATTCCCTGCATTACAGGATGCTACTGCACACAACTACATGACTAGTTAGAAAAATGATGAAATGTTTTTTCCACAACAAAAATTCAATAAAACTGAGTATAAAAGAAAAGTTTTAACTGAGATTATAATATACACATTAAAAGAAAAACATACTTTTAACAACAGTTAAATATGATCTTGTTGGATTACTCTAAATAGAAAGGTATGCTTGTTGATTTGGATTCTGATTAATGAAATATTCAAGTAGAAGTGTAGGTTTTAATGTTGTTATAGTATGATTACAACTACAATACTGTTCCATTGATCAAGTGCCATTTCTATAGTCATAAGTGTACTCACGTTTATATTGATTGTAGAAAATGCCTCCCCTGCACCTGTGAATCTTCTTGATCAGTAGGTTTGTTCTGGGTCCTATTATCAACTGTATTATCAAACAATTACAACTAACACTTGAATGCTCGT
This sequence comes from Limulus polyphemus, assembly GCF_000517525.1. Classification (NCBI taxonomy): domain Eukaryota; kingdom Metazoa; phylum Arthropoda; class Merostomata; order Xiphosura; family Limulidae; genus Limulus; species Limulus polyphemus. The sequence goes on along the minus strand of NW_013665832.1, from coordinate 103,932 downwards.
GAGTCTTCCACCGTTGTTTGCTTGCTACAATAACAGAGCCCAGATCTAATGGAAAAGTAACGGGGTAGAAACTGTTAGCACTGGTTCCTATACAAGTAACTGAAACCAAACTAGCCACTATACCAGTGTTGGCTGTTAGAGTTTGACCATAAGAACCCAATAGAACAAAGAATATACTTTCATGTGATTTTGTTCAGATACAACTATCGTACAGTGTTCTTTAAAACAACTACAAAGCATGAGTGTTACATACTTGTCTCATGTCTCACAGTCTACACTAATTTGTTAAGAAAATATTCAGTAAAGCTGAATGCTAATAAAAATATTTTAATCTTCATGATTGAACAGGTTGAATCAAAATCAAATATAACTATTGGTACTTCAAGCTTGCTTTTTAAATGACACAATATACTTTTTACAGATTTTACTTTGTACAGATAATTTCATCCGCTCATGAAGATTTCAGTTTAATCAAATCAAGCATATTTTATTACTATTTTAGAAAACACGAATATAACTTGTTTTCCGTCATATGCAGTGTGGGCTCGTCTGATTTGCTTATCTCTTTGATAAAAAGTCCACTATCTGGGTGCACTATATTTTCCAGTGATGCTTCACAGGTCAATAATCACAGTTGACGTCATATAACAGTTCATGTATTAAAATACTCGCGAGCGACTTTGTGTAAGGATTGCAAAAGTTTGCAAAATTACACAACTAATTGTTCAAAGATGTATAATGCAATCTACAAATATATATGCGTGTGTGTATATCAACATCATAGCCCCCCAGAAACCAGGTTTCGATACCCATGGTGGGCAGAGCACATATAGCCGATTGTGTAGCTTTGTGCTTAACTTCAAACAAACAAACAAAATCAACATCATATATCATTATATTTGTTTATAGTGTCAGACAGAATGCCTAAGGTTTTATGCACAATATCCATAAAAACCAGTACTTGTCACTTTTTTTAACTACTACTTTAAAGCACGATTTTAACTGGCATCACAAAATACTATCTTCAAGTATTTCAGACAAGTTTCATGTGGTCTATTACTTTTCAGCTTTTTTTAATATTTGTGCTGTCCACTTCAGCATACATCAACATACACTCATAACGACCCAGGATAGATACAATACTCAACAATAAATAGAGTCATTGTTCTAGATAGCCACAAGCGCCAGTAACCATATTGTCGTGATATTGTACCACCACTGATGAATTGATCCACTACAGTTCGCACCACAGAAAAATAAATACAGGAAAAGCCACTGAATCAAGGTATTTTTCCACTTGATTTATAGTAGTCTGATTCATATTATGTGCTTATTAGGAGCACAACTTCCTCACTATATATATATGTGTGAGAGTTAGGAACAGGTCTCATATCTTAGCTTACAAAAAGATGACTGAAATCGTGGAGTAAAGTTCGTTCCTAAATATTACAATCAATACCATCAACTACCTAGCAAGTACTGCAAAGTCTGCTCCATAAAAATTATATTTCAACTCAGAAAGATAGCGTGAGAAATTACTGCAAGATGTCAGCCTAGCATTTCATTATTGTATATCACTTAGTATAACTCAAAAGCCCCCAGAGCCCTTTCAACTTATGAATATTTAAAACTCCTAGCAATCATCTCCAGTTTTACAAACTATTGGTTTTCTAAGCATTACTTATTTCCACTTTATCTATCCTAACTGTATAAGATGGAGCAGTTATCATATGATGTATGGAAATCTCTTGATGAAATTCAGCTTGACAGAGCAGAAAGTAAGGATCACAGTGCCCTTTTGGTATCGCTAATGTTGTGAATAATAATTCATCCTAACTTTAAAATAATCAAGTGGCTATCACATTATGTATTCCATGTACATGTTACCATGAATCATTGCTTGATAGCTCAGAAACCAAGGAATGCTACTTATTTCAGTCAGTGAGCTTTTAAAGTGATCATCCTGACTGCTGGTCAGCCAATTAATCCCAGCCACTTATAAATAAAAAGTTGACTTCAGTGTCTCAGCCAACCTTAAAAGTTAATATACGACTTTTTTCACTGGTGGTTTCCCATATGATTCCTCTCCGACGGTCAGATAAATACTTTTAGTCTTTTCTTCATAGGTTGAGTTGAGAAAATATAAATCAGTACCCACCATAATCTCTGATTAGTGCAACTGCACCTATGATTTCTTATCTAGCCAGAGCACAAGAGATCCATCAGTGGATTATAGCTTATCAATGTCTTCAAATGACATGTATACGCATGTTGCAGTTCGTAGTTTGAGAGGCCAAGTTGTTGGCAAATTAGATAAAGACTTGTCTAAATAGAACGTAGTTTCTTCCATCCTGCAGACATGTACCAAGTTCATAAACAGTAACCACACTCGACCTTTAGTTCCGTTAATACTTTATCATAGTGTAATATTCTCCGTTTGCCGTAATTTCCCTCAGATTGACCGGCAAGGACCATAAAAAAAGGAGAATTAATCAGAGCAAATACTGTACTACAGAGCATTGCCTGTATTTTTTCTGCCTTTGACTGAGTCTTTACACAAATAATTGGTGAGTAACACTAAGAATCTCTGTTTTAATCTTTCTAAGATATAAAATTATGGTGTACCCTCCTTCTTTCTGGTAATCACTATTGTAGACAACCAAAACATTTGCTAAAAGCTATAAAATTTCGCCCTTTAATAGCTAATGTATTCCAATACTGACTACATCCTTAGTGCACCAGTGAAGTCTGTGCAGTGGTTATTTAATCAGATCTGCTTCGCCTGTATCTATGAGGTGAAGACTTGCCATTTTCTGGCCTATAAGATTATCTGTTCTCACAAACATATTGGCAAATTCAATCAGAAGTTCACTCAGTTTCTTTCACTAAGTTGAATGCAGATTGCTTGCAAAATAATTAACTAATGACATCAGGTGTTTTTAATGTGATACAGCAGACGCAACGCTTACTATACCACTAGTTTCACTTACTTCCACTACCTTCTCTGAGCTAATTGCCATTCCAGTGGGAAGTTGAATGGTCAAATGTCCATATTTGCTGAGTAACACTAAGAATGTGTCACCACTTTGGCAAATAACTGTTTGAGCAAGTACAGCCTGCTTTTCGGACAGAAAACAGTACATTTCATGCATTTGTTACATCACTGTACGAAATAGCAATAATGCACTTTGTCCATTGTGAGTGACAGAAAACCATTTATGTATTCTCAATTCCTCCTCAAATACACTAATGCAGACTAATGTTCTTGGTCCAAATCTCGCCAGTACTGGAACTGCTGTTTACCTGCTGTACAGGCAAAGCTGGTTGATACTTTCCAATACACGAACTAAGATTGGAAACATCTGCCTTCATCCTATGAGTAATATGATAAAGACGTAATTCGAGATGTGCCTTACATTTGCAAAAATGAACTCATCTATCTTATAGTGAAAGCAAATATGGGTAGTTCATTTAAAAATGACAAACAGCTCACAACCAAAGCAGATGTTATTTTTTGTCCTTCCTTTCAATGTCATCTGCGAAGGGATTTTAGTGGCATTTGCTTCAGGTACAACTAAGAAAGCTGCACTGTAAGACTAGAGGGAAGGCAGCTAGTGCTCATCACCCACCGCTAACTCTTGGGCTACTCTTTTACCAATGAATTGTGGGATTCGCCGTACATTATAACGCCCCCACGGCTGAAAGGATATTGTTGATGTATGAACACTGACTCTTATCTCAGACATGGAACTTTGCAAGTCTTTCAAAGCCACTGTTGGCTTCACAGTGGCATCCCTAAGTAATTTCCTGATTACTGGTTACTGGGTGGTATGAAGCACATTTCACTTCTTAATGATTGACTTCACCATACTCAAAGGGATAATCAGTGACTTTGAAATTTTCGTATAACCTTCTCCCGATTTGTGCTTCTCTACTACTTTATCCTCGACTTGTTTGGAAACCTCCTTGGTCTTCATGGTTGGTAGTCGTATCACTATATGATTTGTGGCTCTGAAGTTAAGTTAAATCACTTTGATTACTCACATACAGAGACCATTACACTAATTTTTTGACCTTTCAAACTAATCTTTTGCACCTGAACTGATTTAGCATTTCCGTAGCAAAGTGGTTGAATACACATGCAAATGAGAATGTTCTAATTTTCCTTGAAAATCTAACTTACTTACATCATATTAGCATTTTTTAGCATTCTCAGTTTGTAGTAGATTGTGTAGATTCCAAAAATATAATCCCATTTGAAAATTTCATGGTCGCAAGCTCAGTTTGATTTGTTTTGAATTTCGCGCAAAGCTACAGAGGGCTATCTGCGCTAGCTGTCTCTAATTTAGCAGTGAAAGACTAAAGGGAAGGCAGCTAGTCATCACCACCCAACGCCAACTCTTGGGCTACTTTTTTACCAATGAATAGTAGGATTGACCGTCACATTATAACGCCCTTACGGCTGAAAGCATGTTTGGTCGGACGGAGATTCGAACCCCTGACCCTTAGATTGCGAGTCAAGCGCCCTAGTCACCTGGCCATGCCGGGCCATATGCAAGCCCAGACGAATGTGAATACTTTTGCAAGGCACTGTAAGTTCAACTTTTATTACTTTAAATACACAGTACTGCCTTTATATTTTATAAACTTTGTGTATTCAAATACAAAATACCACAGCCAATTAAATATTTAGTACACGAAGCGCAGATTTTCCTCCTAGTTTACAATTAAATGAACCACACGATAATATTAACTCGTAACCCAACGTAACACCTAGCCACATAACTCAAAAACGTTGACGATATCATGAATATATTGAAGCTCAAATTTCATCATTAAATAGCTAATCTTATCGTTGGCAACTTTTTAACTGATCAGTAAATCTTTATACAGTGCATACTGGTGTGCACTTAAACACTTACAAATCCTATGGAGCTCTCGTTTTCAACTTTCTGATGTTAACTTATCTGGAAAAATTCCAGTTATTAAATATACTTTATACGATATATATTATATATATGTTTTAAAATTAATTTAACAACTTTTCCTTTTTAAAACTATTAAATTTGCTTGAATCAAAATGAACAAAAAAATAAATGGTCACACGCCATTGTATCTCTCCAAATTTAAAGAACCCGATGAAACCTTAGTGTTGTCGATAGGGGTAAAGAAGAAGCTAGCTCCACCTGTCGAAAACGCTCGAGTTTTATTGAGTGAATCTGATTTACTAAACTTTTTTTCACCCTTTCATGAATTGTTTCTCTCCAGTTATTGTACAATGCTATTTTCTACTGTTTCAGAATAGTTTTAATGCTACTTTCTTCTGTTTCATAATAGTTTTTTATGTATGCCATAAGTGCACTTATTTCATTATAAAATTTGAGTTCTTTGTTTTGTTTTTCAGAACTTGTAGTTTCATTATAAATATATGATCTTTAGTAATTGATAATTACGGAAACCGTATTTTATAACCCATACGCTAAAACGATAAGAATCCTAGTTAGATTAATTGAATTTAGAAATATCTAGAAACTAATCAAGAAAACCCGGTAATTTTTTCATATTGTTATTGGAATAATTAAATAAAAGTTACATATTCGAAACGTTTTTTCGCTCCTATTCTTTATTAAAAACTTTAGTCGACTGTTTTTAAGCTTGGACTGATTCTGATATAACTGAGGCCAATTATTGGCCTTACTTTTTAGTTTCATATGTTGGTATACTTAAAAACATTTCTTCAAGCGATTCGAAATGTTAAATAAATCATCAATTTTACAATTTTATAATGTTTTGTGAAATTGTCATTTTTATTTTGTTTCATCAAGAATAGGTATTACAAAAAATTAAAAAAGCAAAATTTCTGAAAAAGGAACTTTGTTCATGATCAATTATGCGCTAATTACAATCCTTAAATACTTCAAATTTGATTTTATCGTAGGGATTTATTAACCTAAAAATAACGACATATATTAGAACGCATATAAAACATGGACTATGTTAAGTTAATAAACTAGCAATTAATAAACAAAATCAAACTTTCACCCATTGCAAAATTTTAAAAAGAAACCCTTATAAACCAAGTTCAAAAAACTCGTGAACATTTGGAAAACACCTAATTTAATTAACCGACCAATGTTTATGACTGATTTACTAGCAGCCATATCAAAAACAAATAAAAAAATACTTCCAACAACAGAAACTAAAACATTTTTGCGAGAAAAAACCAAGGAACTGGTAATTACTGATAAGCCATGCGTAAAATTTTAATTTCTAGCTAGGAAGTGGACAGGGCGTATCCTAGTGATTAGCAGGTAGAACTGAGGATCGATGATCCAAAAAAGTTCGCCCCGCAATGATTCTGCTGAACACGACCGCATTTTCAACTGAATTTGTTATAAAGGTAACAGTCAATTCCACTATTAGGTTCAAAACCGGACAAAGCCCTTGTGGCGGCGGACATTCTTAACTGGTTGTCTTCCTCTAGTGCATAATTCAGAATTAGAAACTACTATATCAGAACTCTGCAGGCCTATGACTTTCATGTTTAACTCATGTGTGCTTAAAGTGACATTCAGGCTGAAAATATCAATACCTAGCTGGGAAACAGTAAAAAAAAAAAAAAAAAACGGTTAAAGCCATCTTCTTAAAGTATATTGCTTTCTGAAATTCCAGTATAAAATCAATAAACTAATACATATGAATTGATTTCATCTTAAGTATTAAAACACTATATCGTATACAGGGTAGTCTAAAATTTAGTTGCTCCATACTTAAATATCTTTTATGCGGATATACTTCGATTCGCAACAGGAAATCTCTTTCGTACTTTGTTATTTTGATAACCACGCTTATCTATATTTCACGAATACTTGTATGTTAGTCGAATGTATTGAAAATTAAAAATAATTAGTATATTTCTCTGGTGAAATAAACTTTTCGATTGTAGTCTGGTATGGATATACTTTACTTTTTTTATGTATTATTAACAAATAATGAATGCGCTTTATCAAACTTACAATCATTTATCTTATCTAAATGTTTTTCGTAATCTTCATCATGTATTAATTTTAATATTCAACATTGAAAAACAAGAAAATACGAAATCGTTTTTGACTTATTCGTCATTCGAGTACTATATTTAATCAAAGTAAAGAACCACTTTAAATATTAAATATTTTCAGAGAATCGGAGGTATCCATTACACTTTATCATATGAATTTTACTTGTACATCAAATTTTATCAAACTAGTATGAGAATACACGTCTAAAATACCAGTTTGAAGCAATTTTACAAATGAGTAAAATCACAATTCGTAGCCCACGACGTCATTCATTCTAAGACAATCGGAAATATTACACGTTATCTAGATAAGGTTGGACAAACAAATGTTTTATACAGATATAAGACGTTCATTTACGTAAGATTTTAAAATTCACAATAATAATACAGAAATCAAATTGAATTGTCAGTCAAAATCAATATCAATATGGTTTAGATAGGTGTAACCACTCCTTATGAAACTATAGTTTTTAAGCATTTTTAAATTTAGCGTTTCTTTTTATTCTAGTGCTTTAAAACTTAATGTTGTCTCCAAGATTAACAAATTCTGTTCTATACACATGAGCACGAAAACCTTATGTATTTAAATTGTTAAGCCTATTCACATATTTCGATGTCATGAATAATTATTTTTCTGCACACATTAGATATATTCAAATTTGCTATTTATCAATGAGCTTTCCGAAAAAATAGTATTTATAAATCAGTGAACAAAGCAACGTTCACGAACATAGCACTTCAGTCCCCAAAATAATAAATGCACATAGTGCACTCTAGATGCTTTTCAATTAGTCTACCTTTTTGGGGTTAAATCAAGTACTATAACTTCAGCAAAACCTGGCTATGAACTAAGTTAGTGTAACAATAGAATATATTTTGAGAATTTTAAGATCTTGTGTGATATTATGTTTGTAAAGACAGCGAGTAATATATGAAAATCTATAGATAAGAAGTTATTTAAATTAACAAAAGCAACTTGAAACAAATTATTACAAGAAACAAGAAAAGACTCGAGTTTGAATCAACTGAAGGCTTCGCATATTTTCAGGCTGAATAGCCATGACATAAATACCTCATTGACACACTACTGATATTAAGGAAACAATGAGCAGAAGAGGCTATGTCAGCCAGGGTTCAATAATGACTTTTCAATTTGATGATTCTTGGCACATGCGCAGAAATAACTTAGATTTATACATCCATGAACTCTTGACATAGTATTATCACCAATTCAATAAAATGTCTTCAAATACTTCATCTAAATCTCTCATAGAAGCTTACCCGCCCGTTAAGTATTCCCTACAGAATACTAAAAGAGACGCGAGGGTAAGGAGTAAGTGCAAAATGATTGATCAGCGTTGAGCACTTGGTGACGCAGTTTATTTGTGTATCACTAAAACTATTATCTCCTAGCTAGCTTCTGAATCACAAAATTCTTTAAACTGCTGACGCGTGCAAATAATCTTTATCCGTACAAGCTTCAGTGCAATACGATAAAGTAAAAGAAAAGGGGATGTAAAAAATATATATATATATATAAACTTTTATTGATATTAAAGTTAAAGAATATTTTTATACAGGTAGGTCTAGATAAAGTTAATTTTTTTCTATTTACTTAACGTTGTTGAAAGTCACCTAAACACATTTATTTATCAAACTAGGTTTGTTTGTTTGTTTGTTTTGAATTTCGCGCAAAGCTACACGAGGGCTATCTGCGCTAGCCGTCCCTAATTTAGCAGTGTAAGACTAGAGGGAAGGCAGCTAGTCATCACCACCCACCGCCAACTCTTGGGCTACTCTTTTACCAACGAATAGTGGGATTGACCGTCACATTATAACGTCCTCACGGCTGAAAGGGCGAGCATGTTTGGTGGACGGGGATTCGAACCCATTAAACTAGGAAGACTTGTTTTAACATAACACATTCGCGCTTTTATCACGAGGGACACAATAACGGCTCAAGTAGTGATAGGAATATGATTCTGAAAAATATCATTATCACAGCAAAGCGTACAAAATCGTGGCGAAACCGTATAAGATTTTAGAATACTTCAATATTTCAACTGTCGTTTCGTGTTATGTCATTATGAATTTTATTTTACAATGAAAGCTGTCGAATTTACAGCTAAAGAAGAATCTCACATGAAGGTTTGACACTCTCTAGTGAACTAATGAAATACATTCCTGAAGCTGCTAAATGATGGAAATGTTTGGTTTACGTCTGGCTATTTAATTAATTAACTGAACAGTAATGGACGATATAAACAAACTTATACTCTACCAATACTTCCCTACAAAAAGTGCTTTTGTTAATGTTTGGCATCCATATTAAAAATATTATTTGGGTTATGACAAACATCACTAGGCCGGAAGCCGTGCGTTTATTTCTGATTTAAAAGCAGATGTCAACTGAATGCATTTTCTAGTTCAAAAGTATAGTAATGTCAATTCATGTTAGTGACATGCACTAAAACGTATTTTTTACACGGATAAGATGGTATATGGTACATAATTGTATTACAGAGTCTCAAAATAGCCTATGTATCAACATGTATGAATTATCACAAGATACTTCCCTCAATCAGAGGCGAAGTAGTGTTTTTGAGTGGTAGGACATGGAACAAGAAATTCTGGTATTTGTTACTTGGAGGTATTGCACATATTTTGGAAAGTCCTGAACCTGTTGAATCCATGTGTTCAATCCATATGACCATAACTTATTTCAGTTAGAAGTTATGAGCAGTCAAATAGACACGGGTTTCGGAGTGTCTGCACCATCTTACCAGCAACGGTCTCACACACTGATTATCTCTTTTTGTTATCAAATCAAATTATGCGAATGTTTTTCATAGAGGTTGGAGACTTTGCACTTAATTTTTTGACCTGGCAACAGGCTACTATTACTACTACTACTGTCCTTATTAGCACTAAACCTATTTTTGAGTACCGCCACAGCATTTTTGGGTTTGGTAGATTATTTGTCTCAACAGTCAATTTCTCAAAACGTCCATCGTGATCGCCCCTACAGCGGTTGCACATGTTGAAAGTCGAACATCTCGAAATTTGCACATACAGGTAATCGAGGGAATAAAAATTAAATGGTGATGACATGCTGAAGAGTAGCAAAGTCCCATTCACGATCAGCGGAGCTTGGAGTTACCGACTGAAGATCTTTTGGACTCTGGTATGAAAAACAGATGCAACGACGAGCGAAAAAGAAGAAGACCCTCGTAATGGAACCATTGGTTACACAACAAGAAGTGCTGATATTACTATAGTATTTCTGCTGACGATGTGGCCAAACATAATTCAATCAGTTTTTGACTTACTTGGAAACTGTAAAATGTAATAGTCATATCTCATTATTTGCTACATCCTGTATAAGTTTCACCAAAATTGGATAAATCCTAGAGTTTGACGTTCGATCCCTGCAACTGTGGCACCTCTGGTTGATGGACAGATCCTGTGTTAAACAATCATTCATAGAATATGTAGAATATGGAAAACTCAGTAGCATAACCATAAATTGCATTATTTTCAAAATGGATCACTTATTTCAACATGGTTTTAAATATAAACGGATATTTATTAAACTATCAAATAATTCAAAGCACACGTGTGAGAATTGTTTTGTGTTTTTCAAGTTGTGAATAAATGAGCAGATGGATGTTGATTGAGTAGTTATTTTGAAAAGAAAGTCTACTACTTTAGATACCTCATATGAACTCCATATATTCTGCTAAGAGTCGAAAAAAAACATCAAATGAAAATGAATTAAAAGGAATGTTTGCAGACAGGAAGGAAATTCATGGATACTTCAAATGTGACAGTCTTAGACAGACTTGATACAATACAAGAAAAATAACGGAAGCGTGCTCATATCAGATAGCATGAATGGTTTTTACAGTTCTTTCGCCAATGTAAATGACCTGAACAGACTAAGGAAGAATTTTGAGGAACCTTCGGTTTTCAATGCTCTAAAAATGAGATTACTGCAAAAACAATGAGACACCGCCGAAGACCTGTCAATTGAAAAAAAGTTCTGTTAAAAGGATGAGAAACAAGAGGTTCATAATGTGACGTCACCGAACATGCTCACTCTTTCAGCTGTGGAACATTATAATGTGATGGTCAAGCCCACTTTTTGTTATTAAAAGAGTACTCAAAGAGTTGGCGATGGGTGGTGTTGACTAGCTGCCTTTCTTCTGGTCTATCACTTCTAAGTAGGGGCGGCTTGGGTAGCTATGCACGAAATTCCAAAAAACAAACAAACAAATGTAATGTGGAAACATTTAAGAAATCTGAACAAATATATTCTGCAACACTTCATTCTGTTATAATATTGTGACTTTCTGGTGTTAGTGATCATATTGTAGCTGAAGGAAAAATATAATCTGAAATGCGTAACTATAAGAAAATATTCAGCGCTGGAGCAACTGACAGGGGCATTGCTAAGGGACAGTTGCGCGCAGTTCTTGAAAACAGTTTAACCCTTGGCCATGTATATGATATAAGAAATGTTTATGACAAATATCTGCAAATCCTACGCGAACATAAGCTAGAAATACCTCAGAGATATTTATCCAGGAGACAATCATTTCACGAAGATGTAAAAAAGAAACTCAGCTATAAAGCTAAGTTTGTTCGGTCATTGGACCTTGACGCATTCATTTTGATGTATGCAGGAGACAAATGTGGCTTTTTCAAAACACACTAACAAAAGTTGCTAAGACGGATATATTTTCCGGTTTGGAATCAGAATAATCAAAGGAGTCGTCTGAAGAAGACATGATACTTTTTTAGGCTTCAGATGCATAGCCTCTTCCAAGAGATGGTTCATGATGCAATCACGTTAAGAGCTGATCTCCAAGAACACCAGGATATTTTGGTTTTTGGAAAGAGATAGTTTGTTTGTTTGTTTGTTTGTTTGTTTTGAATTTCGCACAAAGCTACACGAGGGCTACCTGCGCTAGCCGTCCATAATTTAGCACTGTAAGACTAGAGGGAAGGCAGCTAGTGATCATCACCCACCGCTAACTCTTGGGCTACTCTTTTTACCAACGAATTGTGGGATTCACCGTACATTATAACGTCCCCACGGATGAAAGGGCGAGCATGTTTGGTGGAACAGGGATTCGAATCCACAGATTGCGAGTCGAGCGCCCTAACCACCTGGCTATGCCAGGCCCGGAAAGAGATAGACCAAGAACACATAAAGAAGGTTATTTTAGATAGCCCTTACCTTTTCATTATGGTTCTCTTTAGAGGCCTTTATGTGCTTAAAGATGATAAAAAAACGTAAGAGAAACTCGTATTTAAATTTACAAATCCTTTTCCTAATCTGGAATACAATTTTATGTTTTCTATCCATAAATTCAACCATAAAAATACGATTTAGTAGGCATATCTACAGCAATATCACATTACTTACTCGTTCAACTAGAAAATGCAGTCATTTGACCTTTAACCTCTCGGTGACCTTCAATCAAAAATCCTTACCAGTAATTTGCACTAGTGGTGTTCGTCATAGTCTAAGGAACATTTTTAGCATGAATGCCAAGCATTAACAAAAATGCAATCAAAAGTGTACTTTCTTGTCTGAACTGGCAGAATATTATATTGGCTGTAAGAATTGAATTGTTTTTTTTCATGGAGGATGTCATTCAAATTAATCATAGCTATGATAATGATTGTTTTGTACTATTTACAAACTTCTTTTATGGTAAGAATTGCCAACAATTTGTGTGATGAATTCCGCGCATAGCTATTCGAGGGGTATCTGTGCTGGCTTTCCCTAATATTGAAGTGATAAACAAGAAGAAAAGATAGTCAATACCATCCACCGCGAACTTGTGTTCTACTCTAATCGAATAGCGAAATCTGACTGTCGCTCGTATAACGCTCCAACGATTCCAAAATGCGGGGCTCTCTTTATTTTTATTAGTGGTAACAGAACGTAAGCAAAGGAATATCAGAACCACATTTCGGCAGCCCCCAGTGGCACAGCGGTATGCCTGCGGACTTACAATGCTAGAATCCGGGTTTCGATACCCGTGGTGGGCAGAGCACATATAGCCCATTGTGTAGCTTTGTGCTTAATTACAAACAAAGAACAAATAGAACAAAGAAGATTTCGGCAAGAGTTACCAATATATATATATATATGTATATATAAAGGTTTCCTTTGTAAACTAAAATAAACCTATCCTTTCATGGTTCAAAATAAAAATATATTACATTTGTTCCTTTGTTTTATATTTTCAACGCAGAGATATACAAGGACTATCTATACATAACCGTCCGTACTTTAGAAGTGATAGAAGAGAGAGAAGGCAGCTAGTCAACAGCACCTACCTCTAACTCTTTGGCTATTCTTGACTGATCAAATAGTGGAATTTGACCGTCATAACTACAACGCACCCACAACCTTAACGTCTTGTGAGTTATTGCGGGTACGGCTCGCGAATCGTGAGCTATCGAATTCTCTAACCAGACACCTAAGAATTAGGCCTCGCCCGATTTATAATTAAGATAATTCTTCTATTTGCACTTAACCATAGAAACCCAAAAGTGCAGAAAGTGAAACAAATAAAATATCTTATTTTCACAGCCAAGTGTTCATAGATCTCTTGAGTTTATAACCAACGTTCAAAGCAAGTGGTGAAAGCATACTGAATAAATTAACTACCATTATCTATTATTATAAGTATTAACTTTCAGTAACAAACGATTAGCAAAATAAAAAACGCCCGATGAGGTGGACGATTTATCATTAAAGACTCGGGGTTAAGAAAAGTAATATTGGTCTTCTCGTTTGTCATTAATCTTTCAAAGCGATTATACAGAAAAAGTTAATATTACAATGTTTGAAAATAATATGATGATCATATTTCAATATATACGCTAAACTATCGTCTTCTTACTTTCACTTTGATATTTTGAAACAATAGTGGTCTATTAACATATCGCAATTTCATAATAACGTGATGTATCGCAAAAACAAAACTGTGACTTAACTATATTTTATCCAAATTTTGCATAAAGCGATTAATGTCTAACGAGACCATTTTTCAAACATGTCTTCGCGTAATTGTGCCAAGTCTTCATAATATTAAAGACCTATATGTATTATTTAAAAGTTTCGTACATAAGTAATGAAACCTTACATTTAGAGAGGGTTTGCACTTGTTGTAAACCGCTTCTGATACTACTTTGTTGCAGGTCGCCATCACACCACTTTGTTACAATCATGTTATACTTACACTTTGGTTTCCCTTCAACTTTAATAAAGTTGTATTTATTTATATCAGAAATTGATTCATACTAATGTACATAACAAATTGCTGTTAATTAAAATAACCAACAATACATATAGTTAGAACGATGTTGTTGTTGTTGTTTGTTTGTTATTAAACACAAAGCTACACAAAGGGCTATCTGTGCTATGCCCACCACGAGTATCGAAACCCGGTTTCTAGCAGTATAAGTCCGCAGACATACAGCTGTGCCACTGGGAGGCATTTAGAACGAGGTTTTGTTCCTTGCTGGCAGAATAGTATTTCTTCCTTCACCTTTCTCTCGATTTGTTCAGCCGCTCTCGCATCTCTCCGCCCTTTTCTTCTCTTAAACTAAGTCGAATGCAACTGAGTTCTATATTATGGTTATTATTCGGTGCCTACTAGTGGCTAGGATATGAAATGTTCATTACTTACAAGTAAGCCTGCAGCATCTCTTGGCCATGAAAGTGTGAAGTTTTGATAATATATTTTGAAAAACGACAAGTGATTTTCATTGCATCAAGGTACACGATAAATCCACCCATCAGAGTAAAAAAATCTTGAAACTGCATGAATTATCGATTTCAACCCCCCTGTAATGGCCAAAGTTCGGATTTTTTACAATAAGAAGTTGTGCTTTTAAAATTATAAATATACTTATCATGTGTATGAAAGACCAGCAAATACCTCAATTATAAGAAACTGATATTTTTATTACATTCAATATGTTACAATCAAAGAAGAAAATTTATAACAAAAACATATTCGTCTTGTCTTTGGCTTATATGTTCATAGGTATGTTAACCTATAAAGCAGGTAGACCCAATAAATCTCGTGACACAGGAATTTGTCACTTTAGTCACGTCACATTAATAACTTTATGAGATTTTGTAAGCATATAATGCATATCCGATTTCCATATTAAACCTCAATGAAATTAAGCTATGCTCATAAATTGTATTTTGTTAATCGTGAATGCAGAACTTCTAGGTGAGAGGGATGATAAGCTGTGATATTTCTATTTTCTAAACAATATAAAGTTTTAAAATTACAAAAAAGTAAACAAGAGAGCAAATATCTCATAGACCATAAAGCTTTGGATAGGTTTCATACGTTGATTTTAAAAAATGAAATGATATACAACGAAAATCCCATGCAACCTAGTCTTTATAGGAAACAGCTATTTTGACAGTTAATGCTATTAAAGATGTAGGTGTTTGAATAATGTTTATTGCCTAAATTTAAAAAAAAAACGTTATTTTGAAAGTTTTGGTACCGTCTGAGAGAGTTTCAGCACCATTTATCTCGTTAACTTAGAAACAACAAGATACTAACCAAGAACTTTATAATAATGAGCTGATTTCTGACTTGCAGAACATAGAACAAACAAAATGCATGGCTTTTGATGATTGATGACTTTAGTGTAATCTAAATCCGTGTATAATTGATGACTTGTAAGGTATACACTTGCTTTAATCTTCTATAAAGCCTCGCGGTGAATTAGTGAAAGATAAATCTTTTTATTACACTGTTTAATACCGCCCATTACTGCCCTTCTGCCCATGATATAATAAACCTTCTTAATAAGATGCCACAGGATGCAAAAGTTAAGAGTCTATAGCATTTCGTTACTCCTATGTTTTGGGGCTTTTCCTTAAGATGTAATTTCATGGTTCTACATCTATTTTCTTTTCTGTTATAATTGAATATGTTTTAACACTAGTGTAATGAAAAATAATATACAGCGATACATCTTGTTGCGTAAATAGTTTCTACGGCTAAAACTGCTATTTTGTTGTTTATTCATGTACCACATTGCTTTGAATCTTGGCATTAAGTACAAAGATGAATATGTTAAGAAATACTTAGAGAAATGGAGAGCTACTAAAAGTTTGAACACTGTGGGCTGAATGCTTGTACTATAGCTGAGACTGCAAGAAACACATTGAGGGTTTAATGCTCGTACTCCAGCTAAGAGATCAAAAAACACAATATGGTCTTCAGTGTGCATGACCTGATTACATACACATGTATTATGTGGCAGATTGCAGTTATTTTCAACATGAAGCTTCTGTGACCAGATCTACATTTCTTTGCGTAATCCTTGTTAATCGTTTTGTGGATTTATAGTTTTTACTAAATCAACCAAGTTACACCCAGATACTATTAAACTCATCAGGCTTTTTACTCATTTTATTATAGACGTTTCACATGAGTCAAAATTTCTATTTCTGACATATCAGGTATTATTTGTATCATTCCTACTTGTTCTATGCTATTATGCATAATGGGGTTAATCATTTACTTAACTTTTAAGTTTTCATTGTTTAAATATTTTTCAATTTCGAATTATTTGTATAACATATTTGTAAAACGAAAATGGGTTTTCGAACTGTTTGAGGGTATACTTTAAACAAGTGCTTTATCCTTAAGCTACCTGTTGAAAAATAAAGAATAATTAATTAAAGGAAAAAAGGTAAAAACAAGGACACTTATACGTTGATCCGCATCACTTGTGTTCCAAAAGATATGTTTTTGTTTTATTAAAATGTCTAGGTCAGCATAGAGTCAGAGAGAAAATCAGAACTTAGAAAGTATGTTCTTAAATTCCTCAAGAACAATGTTCTTCGGATTCATCAGTGCCACCTAAGAAATTACTTTTATTATACTTCAAGTCTACAGTTTCTTCATGGGCCAAAAATAACTGACATTTTTGTGTTTTATAAATGTTTTATTTCTTTATCATAAACTCAATAGAATGGAATGTAGACAAGAATTTTAACACCAATCGAAACAAAGGAATGTAATGTATTCTCGAGTTAAATTTGAAACCCGTTCAAAGAGAAATAAATAAATAAATCTGAAATATAATCGATACATTCCAACTGGTTACATAGAATTGCAAAATGCTTTGTTATAATAGTGTGAAATACTTGTCTTCGAGTGCTTCTGATGTTCTTATCATCCCAGTCTACTTCCAGGCACGAGAAGACGTTCTACCGCTTTGAACTTTTGAAAAGAGTTAAACCAATCCCTTTTGAGCATGAGGGGATTTTTTTATTAGATTTTCCTTTATTTCTTGCTCATTGAATCCACAAGAACAAAACCAACACTGCCTTTTTTATTACTACTTTAACCATCTGGTCTGTTTCTTGTTGTAAACAGAATTCTTAGAGATCAGTGAAAACACGTGTTCTCCAGAGGCGGTTTTTCGCCTATTTTCTACAACAAAATTTATTGTTGTGAAGTAAATGGGTGAAGCATTAAACTAAAGAAAAGTAAATTTTTCTTTGCCTCACGTTTCTTAGTGACCGGAAAACTTTTGTTTTCATTCTCCTGTATGTTCTGTTTTTCATTATTAATATTTTTTTTATATTTCTTTCAAATGCATTTGCTTCCAATCATGGATAAAACGGAAAAGTGCAACAATTGGTCAAATTTCTAGCTAATTCGATGAATAACAACGTCATTCTGCTACGAATAATACCGACTTAAACAGCCACATCGTTTAAAACACTGAAAGAGAACCTTCCATGAGCGTGAATATATTTTTATCAATTCTGTTTTATAATGAAACATAACTTATCTTGTTAAAAGCAAATGACACAGACTTTTACTTTTCATACTTTTTTTTTTACTTCTAATCGATATAATCAAAAATATCACATTAAAGTATTTTGGTTACAAACTTCTCGGCTATTTACCCAGTGTGTCAGTTGTAATTTTACGGACCTACAGCACTAAAATGTGAGGTTCCATTCTCCCATGGTGAACAGAGCTTATATATATATATATATACACACATATATATCGTGACAAGTAATTTCAAGCATCTATGAAGTACTTGGAAATGTATTCCTTACTTTGCTCTTCTTCTTTCGTTTATAATCTTATTTGTGACACAAATAAACAAACATTTAGAATATGTATATGTGCCGCCCAGTGGCTCATCAGTAATTCTGAAGGCTTATAACGCTCAAAATCGAGTTTCGATACTCGTAATGGGCACATCACAGACAGCTTTGTGCTTAATAATAAGTAGATAAATAGACAGAATATATATATATAATTTTGATAAATTTTGGTCCTACATAAAATAGCATGCTTCTGAAAAAGGTTAACGATTTCTAATTTAAAGTTCTGTGACGTTTTTCACGACATCCTTAATAATAAGAGAGTCCTGTTCAAACAATCATTGTTTCTTCGTTTTAAAACTAAACAGTTTTCTCTTTTGTCACATATGTGTTATATTAATTAAAATACAAAAACTGAGTTACTTAATTTTTGTTTAAATTATCCCTACTTTGGCAAGTCACTGTACGGCAGCAACGCTAGAAACTAGGTTTCGATACCCGTGGTGGGAAGAGCACATACAGCCCTTTGTGTAGCTTTAGGCTTAACTACAAACAAACTCAGTTTTTGTAGTTTTGAACATTATTATTTAAACACTTTTTGTAGCATTAAAACTTTCTATATTACTATAGCTAGCTAGGGTACGTATATACCGATCCCTACTTGTCTTTACAAAATTCTTATTATACTTGTTTATTTCCTTTTTATTAGCTATATTTTTGTGTACCATGAATACCAAGTGTAGGATGCGCGTATACCCGATTCGATTTTATTATTCATTAGGATCTATACCAATCTAACCTCAAATCTAATTATATGCCCAAAGTACGGCATCGTCGGTTTATATATATATATATACTCGTATCCTTTTTGGTACAAGAAAGTAATCATTGGGAACCCTAAACGGGAGAGTTATGTGGAAGAATTAGAGCGATAAGATTCGTCATTTTTTTGGCACACTTGTCTGAAAAAGATACTCACTTAAAGGAAGATTTGTTTAAATAGTAAAATTTCGATTCACTCCATAAAACGTATAAAGCAATTTAGGAGGCTTTATAAGCAGTGAGCTTGAGTTTTTCTCAGTCAGTAATGTGAAATTTTAAAGGTGGATTTAAACAGGCGAATTTTGTGACCGCCATTTTGTTTCGTCACGATCACTATTATTACATACTACCGCTCTCAATGATAAATATTCCTGGAAAAAGAACATTAGTGTAAGTACGTAGGTCAGACAAAGAGCTGGTTATTGTAGGAATGTAGAACAGATAATAAACAGGCTATACAGGTAAGAGAGTATGAAGCTCGGTATAGGAATTACTATCAGATTGTTTAAGATATGTGTCGGACACAAAGTAATTAACATAGCTATTGATCAGACAGAAAGTAGATTGTTATAGATATATAGTTCACAAGCTGAATATGTGTTTTTTATTATATATAATTAGTGAAATGAGCATGTATATGTAGTTTTAACTGTAACCAAATAATGTGGCTAAATTCCTTTTGCTCTAGCTACCTTTGTTTTTGGATTGTACATCTATGGTGTAACACGTGCTTTCTCGACGGAAAGACCGTTGCAAACTAGGACGCATTAGTCGGCAAACTTTTCCACTGACGAGTTAGGTTATATCTGGAGTCTATTACGTTCCTTATTTTTCTATTGGAATGACCAACAATGACGTGGGTAGGGCAAGTGCTATGGGAAAGATGACGCTATTGTATTTGTAGTGAAATAGAAGTTTGGGTATAGGTAGGTGGATCATACAAGAGTTTTACCTTCAATATAAATATTATGATAACCATTCCACAAATTTGCATCTATATTTCAAGTACTTTGTAACAACAATAGGTATAGATAGCTCAGCTTACTTTATTTTATTAAAAAATCTTAAAAACAAAGAATTCTATTTAAGTGCATTTATCCGAAATCATATTTTGATAGAGTACAGCATTCATATCTATCCGTTTATTTCATTAATTTTTTTTTTTTTAAAGATAACACTTTTACTTGAATCTCAAAGTCACTAGCATATGCTATTGACAGAGTTAGTACTGGTTCTCCTGTATTCACACCAATGTAGAAAATGATCTTCTTTCCAAAACATATAATGTACGTAATATGTAAAACTTCTCTGTAAAGCACTATACTGTCCTTTCGAAAAAACAGCGAAATTCGAGGAAATCAATTTATACTCTTACATAACCTTAGTGTACTTTGATTGCAAATCACACTCAGCCAACAATTACTCTGAAAAATTTAGTACTTATGGTTACGACTAATTCTTAATAACATGGTAACTAATTAACATAATTTTCAAATATATTTCAGCATTTGATTAATAAAATCACCATTTTTGAAAGTATAATTTCATGCATAACAATTATTTATGGATTATATTAATGGTATA
>NW_013665832.1:79410-82760 GCF_000517525.1 Limulus polyphemus | reverse complement strand
CCGGTTTTAAGTAAGATTATTCTGCTAGTAAAAAAAGGTTTTTGTGTCTTCAGTGTTTT
Source organism: Limulus polyphemus (assembly GCF_000517525.1). Classification (NCBI taxonomy): domain Eukaryota; kingdom Metazoa; phylum Arthropoda; class Merostomata; order Xiphosura; family Limulidae; genus Limulus; species Limulus polyphemus. The sequence continues at coordinate 82,701 of NW_013665832.1, read as the reverse complement.
TGTTACATCATCAGCATCTTTTTTTAATTTCAAAATACTTGCTTCCAGCAAATGGAGATTTGGAATATCAATTATTTTCATTTGCAAGATACATTTTTAGATGAGAAATACGGAGACAACGTGTTGCACTTCTCGACATTCTAGATGTTAACTACATTAATTTTCAAAAAAAGAATGCTAATACACTTTCCGAAAGAGTGGTCAATATTGTTTGTTGGTTTGAATTTCGTGCAAAGTTACACGGGGCTATATGCGCTAGTCGTCCCAAATTTAGCAGTGTAAGACTAGAGGGAAGACAGCTAGTCATCACCACCCACTGCCAACTTTTGGGCTACTCTTTTACCAACAAATAATGGGATTGACCGTCACATTATAACGCCCCCACGGCTGAAAGAGCGAGTATGTTTGGTGTGACAGGGATTCGAACCCGCGACCCTCAGCTTGCGAGTCGAGTGCCTTAACCACCTGGCCATGCCGGGCCAGCTGTGTTCGTAAGGCCGCTTCCATACAATTTGAAAACCACTGACAAGGAACCTGTATACAAAAATAATCATAATAAGTTTGCGGTTTCAAGAACGATTGTTCAGCCAGAGGACACAAATATAAGTTACTTTTTATTTCTAATTGATTATTACTCTTTAGTTTGATTGACTGCAAAACCCGAATTTCAAGTTTAAACATTGTAAATAAACCATTCGTAATGATCGTACATCTTTTCAACTGTTAAGTGACATTAAAGATCTAGAAAAACATGTGCTTATAAATATTCATATAAATTTATAAATTATCAGTAGCCTTTGGAAATTGAGTATCTTTCTGTCATAAAAAAGATTTTCTTCTTTCCTCTTCCGCACTATTAAAAATCCATTATTTTCTAATGCTATTGTAAACTAGTGGTTGGGCCGATCATTATGCTGCTTTCGTTGAAATTGTTTGAAAAGTACTAATGGTTAAATCAAATAAAGTGCAAGGGCATTTTGCACCTGTTCTTTGAGTGTTTATTTAGTACAAGATTTCAACTCCAGTGCTGGATTCTTCACCAGTAACAACTTTGTTAGCATAGGCCTAGCTAGGCAATGTTACATTAACTCATTCTCTTTATGTGTCTCATCTGTTTCTAATATCCTATTGTTTCACTCTATGTCAGAATATATTTAGCATGTGTCACTTTGTCATTTTACCCCCAGCTGGTTTCGGCTATCTATTGCCCTGTATCACCCTGTGATACCCCAAATATAGCTTGTTACAGTTTGTAACCCACTTTGTCGCCTTTTGCCACACTAGGTTTAGCTTCTATCAGGTTGTGGCGCATTGTATCACCTTCTCTTTAGTTTGTGACCAATGGTGTCTCCTCCGACCACCCCAATCTTAGTTTGTTTCAGCTCATGCCACACTGTATCATCTTATCTCATGGTGCCCTAACACTTAAAACAATATGAAGCTAGAATAGGCAATAGGTAACAACTAACTTTCATGTGCGATAAAAATTGCTTCTATGTGCTCTTGAATGACAATAAAATAGTTAGGCCCACACTAAAGAAGTTGTGTCTGATGAGGACGCCAGCAGTGGAATTGAAAGCTTGCACCAAATATAACCATAAACAATTTCCAAAAAAAACGTCTATACATTTAATTTATTTATTATACCACATTTATCAGGAATTTTAAAGTCATTTGAAGCACTATTAGTTGTTGAAAATCCTTACGCTTGCACTTAGCAGGGGAGACAAAATATAGTTGAAAGCGCGAGATTATGGAAAAAAGTAATAAACTTTACGAATATTGCACTCATATATATGAACAATCAGCTTTTATGCGTTAAACTTGCGACCAAATAAGGCATATTCAAATTTATTTGTATAGGAAATTTATGTGGGTTTTAGATTAAACTCTTATATTCTAAAATTTGGTATTTAAAAACTTCAACTTTACTACTCAGAAACTAGAACTTTCGTAAATTAAAATACCCCACACTGATATCTGTTAATACATTTGAAAGGTTTCTACTTAAAATACCAAAACGTTTCTTCTTACATAAATTACATTTCTCCGTATTCGTATTCAAAATGTGATCTGTTGTTATAATTGAAAATATTATTTTCTTGTCATGGCCATTCTTCGAAGTTTTACTTTTGATATATAATTGGTTTTGAATATTTTCTTCACTATACTGTGATGAACAAGCTTCACGGTAAGATCGTCAATCAAATTCAAACTAGAAGGATAAAAATCACTTGACGAAACAAGGCTTAACATCAGTCACAAAATCTTGAAATCTGTAGATTTGTTTCTTTGTTTATGGCAAAGTTACAAAGGTTGTCTGCCGCCGTCCATAATTTTGAACTGCCGATCACGTGGAAAGCTACCAGCCGATAGCACCCACCGCCAACTCCTGAACTATTCTTTGCCAGTGAATAATGGAATTGACCGTCACCTTACAACGCCTCCATATCTAAAAGGGGCGAGTATGTTCAGCGTCAGACTTCTATCTTGCGACCCGGAGATTACGATTCGAGCGCACCAGACCATGCCAGTCCGAAATTTTAGAAAACTGACTTTTACATCAATTCCAAATTTGTAAGTTTGCTAAAGAACAGTCATGTGCAATGAAATATATAAGTTATCTTCAATTAGCTCTGACTTGAACAAGTTTGATTAAAAAAGACCCTGATCAGACATAAACATAGGACTTTCTCCAAAATTTATAACGAACTGAAACGTGATTATTGAAAATTAAAATAATCAGTTGCAAATATTATTTTTAAATTATGTTAAAATTATCTTACTTTTATAAACATACGTTTGCAGTTTAGAATCAGAGTTTGCTTCACAATTTTCAGACACGCGTTGTACTAGTTTCCAGGCTCGGCATGGCCAGGTGGTTAGGGCGCTCGACACGCAGTCTGCGTCTTTATCTATTATCTTATTAACACTACAAAAAGACATGTCCAGCTTCAATGCAACAAAACTCTGTGGGCGAATAATTCTCCTTCATAACTATAACACTCACTTTCCGAATTGGTTTGAGATGTGGTTTCAGACGATGCTCTACCGTAAGAGATTTTTCACTTACATAAAGAAACGGAAGGCTTCCCTTTTCCCAAATATCGTTTTCTTTGACTCTATATTTTTAACTGTCTTGCTATGTGAATACTTACGTTAAGAAAGGATGGTAAAATGTTTATTCAACCGTAAGTATTTGCGTGGCGACATTGCACTGCCGAAATATTGAAAATTCGCTATCAGCGACACAGTCAAATTTGCAGCGACTTGATTTGCTTATACAAATCG
>NW_013665832.1:73969-78430 GCF_000517525.1 Limulus polyphemus | reverse complement strand
AGTATAAGCTATGTGTGTTTCGAAATATAAATTTAATCTAAACAAACGTCGATATCAAAAATAAATATATAATAACAAATTCGTTACACTGTTCAGCCCCCCAGTGTCACAGTAGTATGCCTGCAGACTTACAACGTTAGAATCCGGGTTTCGATACCCGTGGTGGGCAGAGCACAGATAGCCCACTGTGTAGGTTTGTGCTTAATTACAAACAAACAAACAATACACAGTTTAAGATTAAACATTCTGATATGATGGCATTTATCTAGCTTAGTGGACTTATTCTAATGTAACTGACACATTTCTGTCTCAGTATGCAATGCCTGTGACTAATTCCAAGAAGAAATAATTTATTCTTTGACAAAAAGAATTCAAGTGAAATTCAAACTGCAATGACTATTAAGAAAAGAAAGTTTATATAACTAAATGTTTCCTTCATGGAACTATGTGTTACAGTTTGTACAATATTACAAGCTTTAGATAAAAAAGTATATTCTAAGAACTGCTTATAATTGTTTGTTTGTTTTGAATTTCGCGCAAACCTGCACGAGGGTTATCTGCGCTAGCCGTTCCTAATTTAGTAGTGTAAGACAGCTAGGAAAGGCAGCTAGTCACCACCGCCAACTCTTGGGCTACTCAACAATATAACGTCCCCATGTTTGATAGGACGGGGATTCGAACCCGCGATTCTCAGATTGCAAGTCGAGCGCCCTAACCACCTGGCCATGCCGGGCCACGTGATCTATATTATAGTTGTAGATTAACTTAACATTATATGATAGATGGGATTGGCATAAAAATATATAGTTTAGAATTTCGGTTGGTTAGAATGTAGTTTGTCAAATCGAATGTGGAAGAATGTTTGTTACTCAATAATAAAATGTTTAAAAAAATAATACTTCAGAGATACAATATAACGAGGTCTTTGCTGTCTACAATTTCAGATGGTTTGAATGATGTTTATCAAAACAAATATGGAAAAGTGTTCGTCGCTGAATAATAAAATTCTAACAGAACAAAACCTTAGAGATGAACGTAACAAGGTGTTTACGGCTGTAACTTTGGTTATCAAACTCGACCGAACAAAGAAAAGAGAAAAAAACGCAACTTTCATAGCACAATTATGAAGAGCGCTAGAGAATAGAGACGATTGAAAGCTAAACTCTCGGAATTTGTTTTTTGTTTATAGCTTGCTTGTTTGTTGTTATGTACAAATTTATACAAATGATATCCAGTTTTCAGCGTTATAAGCCTTCAAACTCAAAGTTACTTTGATAATACAAATGTTAACATGGATCAGCTTACTTTATTTTGCATTTTTATAGGACTTCGTGTATTTGGCTTGTTGCTAAAGTGACAAGCAGACAGTACTTAGTAGGCTTATTGTATACCACTGAGAAGACATGTTAGTGTTGTAACACACTCTATACTCTTTTATATTATTTTATAAAAGTAATGATAAATCCAATCCGCGTAACGATGACGAACTAATTTATTTCTTCAATAATATTTATCACAGGCTACAATTGCTTGTTTGTTTGTTTTGAATTTCGCACAAAGCTACACGAGGGATATCTGCGCTAGCCGTCCCTATTTTAGCAGTGTAAGACTAGAGGGAAGGCAGCTAGTCATCACCACCCACCGCCAACTCTTGGGCTACTATTTTACCAACAAATAGTGGGATTGACCGTCACATTATAACGCCATCAGGGCTGAAAGGGCGAGCATGTTTGGTGTAACGGGATTCGAACCCGCGACCCTCAGACTGCGAGTCGAGCGCCCTAACAACCTGGCCATGCCGGCCCGCTACGATTGCTTTAACGTACGTTGTAGGTCTAAGTTCAAAACAAACTTTTCAAATTAAATTCTGAATGTATTGTAGACCTAATACGCTAGTAACGCTTTAACAGAAACTTTCTTGAGTAATAGCAAATGCTAACTAACTTACCGATTAGCTTATAGAAACATTAACTCATACTGAATGTATTTACTTGATCAATCTCCTACTCAGTCATTCACACACTGAGTACTTCACTGATTCTCTGTCACTGAACTAACTGCTTTTTCATTATTGATATGTATAATTAATGTATCAATTTAAATATTAGTCGAAATTTCTCGATTATTACGTCACCATCATGACTAGTAACTCCCTCTACAAACACCAAAATTAAAACATTGAAAATATACCTTATAACGTTAGATAGTAAATTAGTAGACGTATTCCTCAACAGTTAAAGACGTTAAAGTCTGGAAAGAAGGTAAAAATTAAACATTAGTGTTACGCCACATTACTGTTAAACAAAATACCTAGCTTCAACGCCTTCAAATAAAACCATCTTAAATTATATCATATTTTATTATACTAAAATTTTTGGAAGCATGTGGCTTAGTCATAGATTTTGTTCTCAATAGCTGTGATTCAGAATAACAATATTCTTCATGACCTACAAGTAAACACGCTAAACACTGGGCAGCTCTTGGCTCACGTCTGTTAAATAGTAGTGTTCAAAATCGCCGTTCTGCTAAAAGTTTGTTAGAAAGACAATTATCCGTAGTACAGTATCCCGAAGACATAACATTAAACTTTTGACCTGTAGAGCTCTGTGCCATTATGGCACACTATTAATAATCTTTCTTGTTGTTGCAGTGTTTCCAAAAGCGGTCTGGTTAACCACATTTTCCTTTATTTAATGTATTACAAATAATCACTTACACCATTACAAACAATTACAGAATGATGATTGACCTATGATATCTCAAATGTGACACAAATATTCACAAAATAATAGTTTTTTATAAAAGGTATCGCTAAAAGATTCCTTAAGGGTAAAATGTTCTCTGACAGACAAGATTCATCTGATTTTTGTTTGAGGGCAAACTTTAAATAAAACAAAACGCTACTTGCAATTGCACAGTTTCGTAATTGGTAATTTCGTTTGTTTTGATTTGTTGCTACAGGATCGAGCAGTTTTGTTTGTTTGTTGTTAAGCGCGAAGTTACAGAATGAGTTATCTGTACTATGTCATCACGAATATCAAAACCCGGTTTTTAGCGTTATAAGCTGTCAGACTTACCGCTGGGCCACTAGGAGGTAGTACCAAGCAGATAAAAAATAATTGGCTTGTCTATAGTTCGAGCAAACACGTTACATTTTGCCATACAAAAGAATCGTACTTATTAATTTTTTTTTCCACATTTTCAGGAAGTATTATCTATGCAGCTCTTCCTCCTTACATTTTCTTATTCATAGATAAAAACAGATTTGTCGTAAATAGTAGTTTCGAATAGAGCGTAAGTAATAATCCTTGTGTTAAGACAAAAAAAACCTCGATAGTCTGTAAAGCATTATGGAATTTTATACGTTTCAAACACTCGAAACGGCTTTATTGTCGGCTGTTACAAATAAGAAGCTTTACTGTACTTTTATTGATTTTTTTTTTAAAGGACCGAATGCGTCCCTGTGTTTAGAGTGTCAGATTATGGATCTGAAGTTCCATGGTTCGAGTCCGGTTGCAGCCGGCAAAAAAAGTCACACCCAGTTCTTTAGGGCCCCTATTCGATTAGAATAGCTTAACAGTTGTCTATGGATGGTGTAGATAAGCTGCTTGTCTATCACTTCAAAATTGGGGACGGCTAGCGTAGATAACCCTTGAACACCATTGCCGAACTTCAACAAATACTTTTATAAATCTGTATATTTTCTCTATTATAAATCTGGTTTGCTTTTTACATCAAAAACAAATTGCTCATTGTCTCGCACAGATGATTTAAATGAAAATAATTATTGCAAGGGAATGTAATAAATTGATTACAAAATAGGGGTGTAAATTTCACGCAAAGCTACACGAGGGCATAACTGCGCTAATTCAGCAGTGAAAGACTAGAGGGAAGGCAGCTAGTCATAACCACCCACCGCCAACTCTTGAGCTACTTACTCTTTTAACAACGAATAGTGGGATAGACCATCACATTATACCTCCCTCACGGCTGAATGGGCGAGCATGTTTAGTGGAACGGGGATTCGAACCCACGACACTCAGATTGCGAGTCAAGCGACCTAACCACCTGGCCATGCTGGGCCACAAAATATGGGAATTGCTTTTATTATTCGTAGACACATATTTTTTCCGTCAAAGTTAACTGTTTTATCTTAAGGCGATATTTCAGTTGGTAAATGTAGAAAAAATGCCTTTGTCTTTAGTTCAAATTGAAATGTAATTTGTTACGTATTACTATTTCTAATATAACTGAGTTAAATTGTAATATAGATTTAGTAGTTAAATAAATGCCGATATGTATCCAATTTATGATACTTGGAACTTCCTTGGTGTCTTATCGAGGGTTCACAATGAGCGTGTTAAGCTCTGTAGTTCTCGCTGATCACACGCCGATTGCATTCGAGTTTTTTAGCACTGAAGTTATATAATGTCTTCGTAAAAGTACTAATGTCCGATATGA
>NW_013665832.1:61800-73030 GCF_000517525.1 Limulus polyphemus | reverse complement strand
TAACAGTATACGTTATGTACATTTCTAAATATAAATTTAATTAAAACAAACATCAATATTAAAATAAATGTATAATAATAAATCCGTCACAGTTTTAAATTAGTAGACTGTTGACGCAAGCAGGCATCATAAACAATTATCCGTTCAAATGAATTAAGCTAAGAACAAAAAAAAGTTAATTGGTGTTCTAATTTTTATTTAAGTCGTTCAGGTATTGCTTATAGGTGCAAGTAAATAAATAAAATCTATGTTGTTGGAAGTACTCATCCATATATTTTAACACCACTGTACGTTTGAACCTCACCAACTAATGACCAGCCCTGCATTCATCGGCATGTCTTAGTTCACTATTATTTTGTCTTTAGCTTTTCAAGATAGGTTACAAAGTTTGTGCCTCCCACAGAAAGCTTCAGATCCAAGACATAATTTTCAGTTCAAGTTTTTAATCGGGCTATTTCCCCTATCTCCCTACAGTACATGCATTAGCAATACCCTAGTATAGCTTGTACAATCCAGTAACAAGGAGTTTAAGAAAAGGTACCCCCCCCCTAAATATTTTCGAGCTGTTGATATGTGTATTCCCGGGCATATATTTATTATAAACGTTCTGCTTAAAGATCGTATTATACGTGTCCAGTATCGGTATATTATGACATTATTACATATATACCAACAAGACTTATGGGTATCACAGTAAAGTAAGTTGCATATAATTTCCTGTAATTCGTATATTGAGATATGCATTTGCACTGTAACACATCATACAAATCTGATAAACTGGATGCAATAGTTTTACTAAAGTAGTTAGATGAATGGTTATTGTATAATAAACATGCCATCACATAGTTAAAACAAGAAAGTGGTGATACATACGTGTTCCAGTTCCAAAACTTCACGGTTCGTTAAGTTCTACTTTAGTCAAACTTCACCTGCTGTGCACGTAGTCTTACACATTGAAAGATCTTATTTTATTTTATATTTCTAAAATGGAGCAAAAACAGACTTTATGAAAATACGAATGGGGTAAGCACCCATATAAATGAGTAAGTTGATAACTATACACGTCAAGTTAGGATATCAGTTATCTACATGTATTTCTATGTGAGTTTCTTGTTTCTTTTCTTTTTACTTCACAGTTTCTTCTGTGCTGTTTTTATTGATTTCTTATCAGTGAGCCATCTCTCATTATGAGAAGAAAGTAAAGGCTTCTAATTACAAGTTGAAACATAAATAGTCACGTTATTGACCACTGGTCACTTAATTGCCAGTTGCTTACTCGTTTGGTCATTGCAACTAGTTACGTTTCACCACTGGCAATTTTTAGTCTATCGATATATAACTCATTATAAGCATTGTATACACCTATTGTGTTATAGATACAAAGCTATAAAAGAGCATCCTCGCTCATTTAATAACAAAGCATTTGAAAACATTTAATCGATCATCTAAACATAATGAATTACCAGCTAAAAGTTCATATTTAGTAATACATGGAATATCATTACTAGACATGTAAAATAATACCACCTCAGCCTACTGTATGCTTCAGTATGGAAATTACAAACTTCTAAGTCGGAAAAACTGCTCAACTTTCTCCTGGTAACATCAAAACATATATGCAGTGATACGTTCTAAGTATCAAAAGGTACATCATAGTAACAGATGCAAGATATATATATATATATATGTAGCGTTGTAATGAACATAATTAAAGCCGTAGGCTGAAAAATCTTATAAACATCGAGGGATGTAACAAATTAGAAATATATTAAAGTTCTCTTGTTATTTTAAGCTTAATTTTAGCACTATTTAAAATAATCAGACGCATATAGGCTTATAGGACATAAAGTTTCGAAAATTTGGAAGATTTTATTTTCAAAATGGATATCATATAATAAAACGCTCTCAGCTATGACGTGCATCACAGTACTACTGTGTGTTCTTGACAATAATTGTCAGTACAACTACTTTACGAGAACTATTTAACTATGAAAACAAAGTTTAAGTTCGTTAATCACCAGAGGTTCATTTATATTGTGCCATCTTGTTCGCTGTTGGAGGTAAATACGATTATAAAGTTGTTTTCATTATACTATTGATCCACGTGTCTACAGATATTTGAAGAATTACAAGAGCTAGCTCTCAGATGCTAATCTATTACGCGTGGTTGTTCCCACAATCTCGTCCACGTCGAGAACACTTATTAATAAACAACGTAAGGGCGTAGGAATTTGTTAATTTTGTCCCTGTTAATTTTAATCCTGAAAAACGTTCTCACTTCTCAATTTAATTTAAAAGTATATACACTGAACTTTGAAACTGTTTGACTTAAAGATACTTTTAATCTTATTTCTCAGCACATAACTGTTTTTGCCCATAAATAAAAGATTGACATAAAATAATAGCTTGGGCACATCAAACTCACTGAAGAACTGAGCTGGATAACGGACTCGTTTCAAAGTTTCTTTTCTCGTAAGATATTTTTATAAGGTGTATTGTATTCAAACTTTTATTACCAGAGACTTGACATTGATTCTAAAATTGTTTTCTATTTCATTATCTAAGCTTCCCCTGTAGTGATTTCACTATTGTTTAATTGCTTATATGTTCCTTTCTATGAATGTTTACTCAATACTGTTTTAATGTTCTACTCAATGACCTCAAAATAAAATAATTTCACTGCCTTTAGTTCTGATAATTAATAAAAAAACAGTTTTATTGTTTATTTGCTCTTACCATACTAAGAAATTTCATCATCATTTTTCTTCGACAGGCCTAGCTTCTACCTAGTTCTAGCAGTAACTATAATTTTATAGATCTTCAAGATCTTTAACTACCTATTTTATTATTATTCTATGCAAAATATAAAAAAAAAATTAAAAATCATAATTCTAGTGTAAACGATATTATTACCCCTTAAAGTTAGCTTCCGTACATGGTGAAACAGGAATTACCAGCCTATAATAGATAAACATTGGATGACGGTAACGTGTAGAATACTCAATGTTTTATACACGATACAGTCGGTGTCTTTAGGGAGCCAACCCCTATATGAAGAGATACCTGGCGTAGTGGCTCTATCTTTGGTGTATATGCCGCTTTTCAGCTATCCAGATCGTCCCAAAGTCTAAAACAGGCGAGTAGCCAAAACCAAAGTTTTTATTTTCGTTCATCATCATCTTTTTTCAACAGGCCTAGCGCCTAGCTAATTCTAGCGGTAACTATAATGTTATCATCATTTCATACAGCAAAGCAGTCTTCGCGTTCTTTGACTACCTATTTTATTATTATTATTCTATGCAAAATTTATATAGCTTTAGAATACACTCTATAACCTAGTAACCCACGTACGCCATCTTATGAAAAGTAAACAAACAAGTGTTAGGGGAAAAAATTATCGCTAAATAATAGGGCTATGTAGAGCTAGCTAGTTAACTTGAAAAAGGAACCAAACAAGATAAGGATGAAAGTGATCAGTAGACTTCAACCATGATTAAATGGACAGAATACTGTAGTTATTTATTACTAACAAGCTGACGCACGGATTCAACACACGAGGAAGACATAATGAGCCCGGAGTTCACATACGGGATTGGCGCTCGGATCTGAATCCCGATGTCACTTCCAGGGAGACATAAAGATACATGCTACACTTGATGACAATCGATCCAGCTTTTTGCCAGCTATAAGCGGACATAACGCACAGGAAGGATATAGGAACCCCAGGGGTGACTTAAGGGACACAGATCCAAACACTGTCCTCCATTTTATTACTCCCCAAAAGGTCCTAAAGGTACATGCAAAGTTTGGAAACAGTCGGGCTAGCTGTTCGCCAGTTATAAACTAATACACACACATACACCTTTGTCAAATAATGATTTAGGTTCTATAAGCGTTTGTTTTGTTAAAATAGCTTGCTTTTAATTTTTCGAGCCCCCCAGTGGCACAGCGGTATGTCTGCGGACTTACAACGCTAGAAACCGGGTTTCGATACCCGTGGTGGGCAGAGCACAGATAGCCCATTGTGTAGCTTTGTGCTTAAATTCAAACAACCAACCAATTTCTTCGAAGTAATTGAAATATATATATTCTACAAATTTGTGCAAAACTTATCAGACGTTAGGCAAATGGAAGGGAAGGATGTTATAATATTGTAATTATTTCATGCAAAAAGCTAAGAAAAAGACCTAAGTATTCATCGTTGACCTATAGAAACAGGTGACTTTAAAATCTAAAATTTCAACTTGACTTCATACCTTACATAGAGGTGGAATATGTTAAATTATATCTAATTTTATGTCTGGGTAAACCTTGTATTTGGAAATTTGATGATGAGGTCGAGAATCGTTTATTTATTCTGGAATAAAGGATGATCTATTACATTATCCTTTATCATGATGTGGCGGATGTGTTATTACAATTACTCTTTACAACGAAAACAAATTTATTGTTACACCAACCTCCACGAGATGTCTCTTAATAAATTCTCTTAATCGTAACTTAAGAGAAGTGTCGTTTATATTGAGATTGTGGTTGTATAGAAATGTATTCGTTATTATTATATCACTCTTTAACTTGTTGCTACTCTAATATGAGAAAAGTGTTTTTACATCATTGTATATTAGGCTAGGTATGTGTTACTACACTACAATCACGCTTCATCTTAAAGCTAGAGATGATTGTTCTATCACTTTATCTTGAGATTATGGTTGTATAGAGATGTATTTGTTATTATTATATCACTCTTTAACCTGAGTTAAAAATTGTGTTGCTACACTAATATGATAAAAGTGTTTTTAGATCATTGTATATTAGATTCGGTATGTGTTACTACACTACAAACACGTTTCATCCTAAAGCTAGGAGTTGTTGTTCTATCACTTTATCCTGAGATAATTATTGCAGTGTTACATTTAGTCTTTGTAAATACATTAACATTTACGTTTGACTCATTTCTTAAAGTTATGTTTAGATGACTCTTGATTTCTTACAATCAAACAAGAGAACGATAATTTTTATCTTTAACCAATAAATACCGAAAAAGAAGGTGAAATTAAAAAAATCTTATTTAAAGGACAAAAATTACGAATTTAGTTAGGGTCGTTAAAATTACTTAATTTAAATGCTAAAAATTACATGTCAATTTCTCATAACGATTACTGAAATCAGGTTTGATATTCTTATATCATCTTCCAGCTTACAAGATATATAATGAATGTTTTTTTAAACTGCTTTATGCTCAACTGCAAAAACTATAATCTGTGTTTTTACTCCTTTGCCGATAACCTGGTCCAATCTGTTCAGAAGAGCAATTTATTAAAATATTACTAAATCTTTAAAGTAACCGTGCAATTACGTCAACCATTTTTTCGCTTTTGGACATAAACTGACCAGACACGATGAAGTTGCTTCAAGTGTATTCTACGCTAGATAGGATCTTTCGAAAACCAGAAATTACCAAACACTTATACTTAAATAATAAATAATTAAATAAATAAATTAAATTAAATTAACGAATTAAAGAATTCATAAACATTTTTACAACAAAAGGGTAAGGCTCTAAATGAAATGTTTAGCAATGAGATAGAAAAATTTTAATTCATATATATATATGATTTATTAAACATAAAACCGTATGATTTTAGTATGCACATCCTTTGCATCTTATCCTTATTTCTGATTTGAGGATTAAGGTTTTGTAAGTTCATATAAGTGACGGAACGAAGCTTTTCTAAACTACTATATGTGATACTTTGAATGGACATGGCGTGACTTATTAACTAGCACGACCGGACTGTGAATCGGTGACTTCTTGGTTCGCGTATCATTTGCGCAAAAACGCGCTCCATACTTGGGGACAATGGGTGCGCCCAAGAGTAGCCTTAGATTTCACGGTAGATTCTTCTAACTAGCTGTTTTCCCTCTAGTTATCAGTTGAAAATTACTGACGATTTGTTCAAATAGCCCTTGTACAGACTTACACGAAACAAAACTTCTAAAATGCAAATACTAAAAACAGATTCCTTAAGTATAGAACTGCAACCTATAATTTTATAAAATTTCAAATGTAATACACGTTTTATTTGTTAATAGTACACCTTCAATCTGTTGGATAAAATGTAATCTTACTACACAACTAAAGATCACCGATAATCCAAAGAGTCAGGGGAGGTTGACTTTCCATCATTAAGACTGATGGAAGAAGAAAAGTCCAACATTCGAAAGAAGCTTGAGAAATCGGATTTCATTAACAGCATATTAACTCTTTTGTAATCCAACATCGTGTTGTGAAAGGCATTACGCTTTCCACGATTTTGCAACGTTTACTCAGTAAGGCGTTTTATGTTGTTGTTGAGGAATGTAAAATAATAGAATTGGAAATTCATCCATGTGGTGATGACTGATGTGGAAAAATAATAGTTTAACAACCTTAAATGAAATTCTTCATACTATATATAGTATATGAGACAGAAAACAAAACTTACTGTAGGATAAATTAATTTTTATTTTACCAAAGGTTTGCTTGTTTCAGAATTAACACACAAAAAAGCTACAAAAAGGACTGTCTGCGCATAACTGTCATTAATTTTAAACTAATAGACTATAGTGAAGGCATCAAGTCAACAGCAGTCACCAACCGTTAGGCTACTCTTGTGTGATCAAATAATGGACTGTCACTCTTATAGCGCACTCACAGCCCTGAAATACGTTTTTGCAGCAAAGGGTCATGAACCATAAAGCCTCAAATTCAGTCTGAGCATGCTAACCACTAGGACTGCCCGACGAAACAAAAGAACGTTGTAGAAAGAGATGCATATGGTAGAAAAAATCGGATTATATATATATATATATATACCAAAATGTGTGATATCAAAAATAAATCTTTCAGAGTTGAAAAGTACTATATATAAATGAATTTAATGATCTTTCATTAAAATAAACACGCATATATCCTAATATTTAACTATGATGATAACTTGGGCTTTACCGATAGCTACACTTTTCTATTATGTTTACTCGTACCTGATAAAAAAGGTAGCGAGATATAGGAACAAAAACTGCATCTTAAAGATAATGTAAAATATCAAAACGATAAATTATATCACATAAATTAATATTTTTCATTTTATTCTCTTCAAGGTATTCCGATTATGTAGATGCAATATTGAAGACAGAAGAGAAGAAGAAATGAAAAAATATATATAAATTCCCTTTGTTAAATCTGGGCTATAAATAATTAAAACCATCAAACTGACATGAAGAATAATTATATTTTTAAGTTAGAACTTTTATATTACGGTCTTTTGATATTACACTAAAACCAATTAAATCATTAGATGCTGCTAATCTTTCATGTAGTTTTTTTTTAGCTACAGCAATAGTAAAGCTTATTGTCCAGAAACTTGAAAAAAATTAATATTAATTAAGGACAATGGACTAGAATTAATTACCTTGAATACTGATGTCGTACACAAATTATAAATGACAAATACGGTTCTCTAAAAATCACGCCAAGTTAACCTTAAAATGAAATCAAAAGGATTTAGTTTTCCAGTTGATTTGGAAGATCATTAGTCAGTCACAGTAAATGAAAAATAAATTTAAAGTAATAGCCGGTAAATACATGATAGATCAAGACAGATTGTTTCTATTTCCTCTTTCTACAAAGTTACGAAACCATACCAATCAAAACTAGTTTCAGTAATAACGTGTTTGTACAGGCACATACAGATAGAACCATTGTGAAACATGAACTCATAGCGCAGACAATTTTTTTAAAGTTAAATGGGAAGGTCTGCGCTGAATATAATAACTCCACGTGCACAGCTGTCTCAAAATGTGTTCTAAATAAATAATAATTATACTTTTCAGGGATCCCCCAAACGCGTGTTTGGAATTAATCAGTGTTATTAAGTTATAACTTTATTAATCATTGCTGAATAGAGGTCTATTATAATCACACAGTAACAATAATTTGTAGAATACTTTTAGTCCGGACGATGGGCGTTAGGCTGAAAAGTTAGCCAAATGATTTTTTTTGTGTGTGTTTTTTGTATTTTCAGATTTTTAGAACGCTATAAATGTATTTGTCATTCATATTAGCAAAAACAAAAGGCAAATTAACATTTTTTTCGACCCTATAACCTTATAAAATTTTTCTCTTGACTACTGAGAATCTCATTTCAGTTGTTTTTTGTTGTGTTTTTTGGACAAAAAGAGTTAACGATTTCTTTCTAATATAGTTGGCAAACCTTAAATGTTGATTTTTTTAAAAATATTACCGAATGTAAATTTTTGAATTAATCCAATTAAAGTAAGTTCATTTCACATTGAAGTGTAATTATCAAGTATAAAGTACGGGAAAACAAGTTTAATTTTATAAATATTTTGCATGTGTATAAAGAAATATTACCTAAACTGTTAGTACAAACAAATGCTTAAAAATGATATATTTCTTTCGTAATGTAAAATTAATTGTGACATTCATAACTCCAGTAAGGCTTAAAACTAAACCATTTACAAGATATTTTCTAAAGCTATCGTTAATTATGAAATTAAAATAACAGTCCTTTACTTAGCAATATACAACCTATTAAAACAAATAATATGTTGCTGACTAGTTGGACGTGTCGAAATTCGAAATTTTCTTACAGTGTGGGCCCTTATCAATGCCCAACTCTGTCGTTTTTGTTTTAATTTGGCATAAATTATTATTTATTAACTCACGCTGAATTAAGTACGCTGAATTGCTGTATTTTATGTTGCTATTTCTACAACCCATCCTTCTATTTCCGATTTTTGTAATATGTTTGAAAGGTCGAAACTAATATTGAAAATCGTATCTTAACTTCAACATCGGCTAATATTACGTAAGTTACTGAGTTTTAGACTCATAATGTGTGCTGTTTTGTAGTCTTAAATACAAATAATTTTCTTCATAAATTTGTAGCTACCTTCCCTCTAATTTATCAGTTCACAATTAAAAACGGTCATGTGCAGATAGCTCCTGTGTAGCTTTAAGCATAATTCTGAAATAAGTAAACTTTATTAGCGTTTATAGCGTGAAGTGTTCTTACTCATGTACTAACTGTTTTTTAGTGATTTCTTCAATAACCAGTAAGTGGAAAAAATCTAAACTTCCATCAGTCTTCACATTGTATCTGTTTACACACGAAGTTCTCGCTGTTTCATTAGCGCAAAGCAACAACAAATAAACTCCAGATTTTAGCATTGCAAGCCCGTAAACTTACCGCTGACCCACTAGTGTACTCAAGCATAAATATTTTTAATATCAGAAGTTATTAATCTCAACACGTCTTTCTTGAAAAATTGATTTTTTTATTAAACGATTATATATATATATATTATATTTCATGGCTAGATTATTGATTAACTATATGCTCTAGCTATAGTATCTAGACTCCATACCAGTGTAGACAATTTCTTTCTTTGTCGTTAAGGAAGAAATTAGTAGTTTGATAATCCTCTTCACATTTCAAACCTATTGTTTCTATGACAAAATTCGATGATATTTATATTTTGTATAAGGAACAAGCACAATTATTTAATAATTTCCTCAGTTTCGTTTGTTTTGAATTTCGCGCACGAGGGCTATTTGCGCTAGTCGTCCCTAATTTAGCAGTGGAAGACTAGAGGTAAGGCACTTAGCCTTCACCACCCACCGCCAAATCTTGGGCTACTCTTTTACCTACGTATAATAGGATTTACCGGCTGAAAGGACGAGCATGTTTGGTGGAAAGGGGATTGCGAGTTAAGCACTCTAACCACCTTGCCATGCCGGGCCGTTCCTCAGTTCCCGACATCCAAGTATCAGTTTTATGCTTGGAAAACAACTAGATTCTCAACAGTCTTGTTAGACACTATGACTAAAAGACTACATTTTTACTCATTAGCCTACTTGCAGCGAATTATATTTTCATTTTAAAAATTTTCGTCACCGTGTTTTATTTATTTCTACATAAGAAACTATATTATTGTTCATAAAGTATATGTGTCTGTTAGTTCATTTAGCGCTTTTCACAAAGAAATTGTGTACAAAGTGGAATATTACACAGAAGGCTATAAAATAACCGTTCTGTTTTCCCGATACTAATTTGTTGCACTCGTCTCGCAATTTGCGGGTTGCGGGCTCGAATCCTGTCACTGAACATGCTCGCCCTTTCAACAATGGGACCGTTATAATGTGACGATCAATTCCATTATTCAATGGTTAAAGAGTATCCCAAGAGTTGGTGGTGAGTGGTGTTGATTAGTTGCCTTCCTTCTACTATTTCACTTCAAAATTAGGGACGGCTTGCGCATATAGTCCTCGAGTAGCTTTACGCCAAATTCAACAAAAACAAACTAATCAATTTCTGTAATCAATTCGTATCTTGTAAATTTCAACCCCCACTACTACACACACATAATCTTTGAACTTAATCTGACCATTTTCTGCATTAAGCGTTTCAATAAAATAATAATAATACATATTAAATAGCATTTATCCAAAAATAATTTACATCATGCTCTTAAATTCATGGGTGAAGCAAAAAGGCTGTTACAATACACCATTTTTTTGGCATGATTGTCAGTGGTTGTTTGTTTTTAGGACAAAGCTGAACAACGACGGGCTCTCTTCGCTATACCCACTGCAGAGATCAAAGCGCAACTTTAGTGAATAAGAACTCAAGTTTACCGCTTAGCTACTGGATGGGAGGTCATTATCAGTAGCTTTATAGTTGTAGGAACAAATCAAACCAACAGAAACATTGGTAACTTTACCCTTTTTCTGTATATATATATATATATTACAAAATATAATTAGAATAAAGAGAGGATTTTTTAAGATGATTGAATATGTTAAAGATTTTTTCGATTCGTCACAAGAAGCTCAGATTATGTACATTGACTGGTTTACTTTTTTCCCAGCTTATATACAAACAGTATTAGTGAACGATAACAACAGCAAGGATTTACAGTATGCTAAATGTGATTACTTTAAGCTAAAATAATTGATAAAAAATTTTGACTTCTTAATCGTTTTTAATGCATACTAGAGTTTATTGCTAGCCATATCTATTAATGTAAATAGAATAACGACATATAAATTTCCAGAATCTATCTTTATTTACCACATCTATTGATGCAAGTAAAATAACGACATATAGATTTCTATAATCTATCTTTATTTACCACATCTATTGATGCAAGTAAAATAACGACATAT
>NW_013665832.1:57847-60876 GCF_000517525.1 Limulus polyphemus | reverse complement strand
AAGCAAATAGATCGGTTGTGGTTTCAGCTAACGCGGTTCATTAATTTAAGGTTTATCTTAGATTTGTCTCCATTATATTTCATCCCCTCTTTCTTCAGTTAAGAAAAACTGGAGCTGGGACTGAGAGAAAACCAAAAAGAAACAGGTCATTTTTGTCTGTGTTTGTGTGGGTGATGAATGTTTAGATAAAGTTAAGGGAAGACAAAAAACAAAACAAACAAAAAGCAATTAATTTATTTGTGTTAATATTTTTAGTATAGAGTTATACAATGGGCTATCTGCGCTTTGTCTAACGTAGGAAATCGAACCCCATATTTCAGCGTTTTAAGTTCGTAAACTTACCGCTTACCGCCCGGGGACATCTTTTTGTGTAACGGAATGTCTAAGTAGAGACAACGAGTTTAACTCTTGTAAAACAGTTTTTTACCTCCAATTTGAACCAGATTCTTACATCTAATACTTTTTCAAAATTGTTTGAATGCTAACATATTCAATCGAAGGTATTAGGCTATTAAATAAACAATTTATTAAAGCAACATAAGGCCACTCCTATAAAAATAACTGTTGTGTAAACACTTTACTTTCTGATACGGCACGTACGTGAAAGACTTTAAAAGTAATAAATATAGAATGTTTGAAATTACCAAATAATAATCATGTTGAAACCAAAAAGAATCTTTACCTGTATAAACTGAGATAGATTAATCCAGCAAATCGAAAGTGTTTGGCTGGAACTATAACAATACTTCTATGTCTGAGTATGTGTCACTTGTGAATGTCAATGATTTATTAATATAACATAAGAAACAAAAATCAGGCTCGTACTTTTCATGAATTTTCAAGTTTCAAAAACTTCAAGACACACATTGGAAACTATTCAGTTATTAAAGAAACACCATTAGTCTAAACCTATAAAAAAATAGAAATTAAGTTACAAAAATTACCGAATAAGCTGTTTGAGAAACTGTGGAGTTGTTTGACATAAAATATCAGGATCAGAAAAGATCGCGTGTCCTCATTACGCTACTACGGCATTATGAAAACGGCTCGTCTGCAAATTAATGTGTTCGTCGATTTCGCGCCCGCAAATTCGGAACCTATTCTTAGATTGTGCACTTAGATTGTCTCAAACAAACTCAAATAAATCAGTTGTTGTGGCTGTACGTCACACCAAACAACATCACATGTCTGTAAAGGAATCTGCTGTGTCTACCGACATGAATCGAGCTCCGGATTTTAGAGTTGCAAATCCGTAGACTTACTGCTTTCCCACCGGAGGGCATCACGATCTTTACATTAGAATAAGTAAATTAAAACGTATACAAAACTAATTTATCTAATATAATAAGTCTTATTCTAGTTGCAAGGAAAAACATGTGACTGTTGCTTACTTCTTTGCGCGTAATACACGTGGCTTTCAGATATCCGCTCACCAACGTTTCATAGTCTTCAATATTTACTCACCTAATGGTTTTTAACCTTACTCAGCATCTGTATATCATCTGATGGTGCCACTTCCCCAAAGAGTGGAAAACTTATTGTAACTAATTTCTTTGTCCGCCAAGGGAATAAAAACTTGTATACCACAAAAAATTTCTTACCTCTGAGAATCACATTTTAGAAATTAAATAAACACATTTATAGATACACGTGATTTGAACCTGTGGGATACTCTGCGTGAGAGATAGTAATTAACCTTTTATATAAATTCCAGAATCTATCTTTATTTACTACATCTATTGAGCAAATAAAATAACGACATATAGATTTCTAGAATCTATCTATATTTACCACATCTTTTAATGTAAATAAAATAACGACATATAGATTTCCGGAATCTGTTTTTATTTACTCAATATTCTGGTACTACAGCTTCGTCAGGAGCGATCGATAAACTTCAACTTCGCTAATCCAATTGAAATTTATCGAACTTGTAAGTTATCGATCACTCCTGATGAAGTCTCAACACCAAAATATTGAGTAAATAAATATCGATTCTGGAAATCTGTATGCCGTTATTTTATTCCCATTAACATAAAAATTTGCTTCATAAATGCTTCATATCTTTCTGTAATGTTTTAGACAAATGTACAACATCAAGTCAAATATCGTAAATATAGTTATGATATGTTTTTGTTTGTTGCTTTTTGTTTACGAGAGCTCAAAGAATATTTTGAGCATATTGAAATATCTCTTAATCTGTTTACTGGTCGAATCTTTGAATTACATCTTACCAGAGTTCATTATCCATTAAAATCTACTTAACACAAAGCTATAACGAGTTAAAGGTCGCCTTAATTTATTTTATCGTAAGTAAGAGATATTTCCGGTTTGGATGAGTTAAATTCGAAAATACAGAGATAACACAAACATTTTAAAACTTCAAAGATAGAAACATTTTTATAATTGAAACACAAAATCAACTTTTAAGTTTCATTATCGCGCAATAATATAAAGTACAGCAGATATAATAGATCCGTGTAGTGACCAAGTAGATACACGGTGATTTTTTAATCATGATGTTGAGGTTTTGAACCCTTGTCGAAACAGGTGTTTACGTTTCAGTAAATTACGGTGTTCTTTTCTTGTAAAATAGAACTTTACAAATTTTGGTAAGTAGAAAAAAAAAGTCCCCAGTGGCACAGCGGTATGTCTGCGGACTTAAAACGCCAGAACCCGCTAAATCACCGAAGATGATGTTTGGACCAAAAACTCCTAATAGTCCGTCTTCAGTAGTCAAGTATGTTGAATATTCTTGTTCTCAAAACTTGTTCAAATTATACAACTGAATTAATTATTAATTTAATGTTGTTTTAAACCTTACGGGATAAATGATCTTAAAATAATTAAGTACGATCTTCACAGTGGAGATTGGGCGTCGTTATTCTATTTACATTAATAGATGTGATAAATATAGATAGATTCTAGAAATCTATACGTCGTTATTCTATTTACATTAATAGATGTGATAAATATAGATAGATTCTAGAAATCTATACGTCGTTATTCTATTTACATTAATAGATGTG
>NW_013665832.1:36318-56960 GCF_000517525.1 Limulus polyphemus | reverse complement strand
GGGGATGAAATATAATGGAGACAAATCTAAGATAAACCTTAAATTAATGAACCGCGTTAGCTGAAACCACAACCGATCTATTTGCTTGTTGATTTGCCTTCCTTTGTATTAGATTAGATACACTTCATAACCATTCTTCTGGAGAAAACATGCAATCATGCTGAGAAATAGAGAAACATGACACATTCGGTAGGTGATATGTTGTTTAGTACAGCTTCATCGTTATTTAATTGTGTAAACATAAAATATAGTCTATACTATTGCAAATTAAGCAACTAAAATTAACATATATACATATAAGCATATTGTACAGTATATCTGTAAGCCAGAATTAAACTTCCATCTGATCCCGGCATCCCACACAAGAAAAAAAGAGGTCCACTTTCGATAATTTAAAATAACAGAAAAAATCCGACATCTTCACTGACATCTTATATATATATATAAATACACCACAGCTACTTCTATCATTCTCAGTGTAACTTCAGCTGGAACAAACTTTCAATTCACGCCATTCATTTGTCCAGCTTCAGCAGCTCGTGCAGTCATAAAGTCTTCTCAGTGTTCAGTAAAACTTAGCTCTACTTCTGTCGAGCAAAACATTCACAACAATGCCTGTCTACTTCATCGGATTTTCTTCGAATCGTAGTCAATGACTTGGTGCATTGACTGGTATGAACACAGATACCTTGATAGTTATAACTAAGCCTCGTCGTAGGAAATTAGTCTTAAGCCTGTCGATACTCTTCTTTTACATGGCAAAGTTTTGAAGAGCAAAAGTATGGTAATGCTCTTTTTCCGTTATTTTATAATACGCGTGAATCATTTGGTCATCTGGCCCTGGGAGGAGTTAGGCTTTTGCAAGACAGTGCGATATCTCCAACGAATAAGTCAGTGTACGTATCTTTACCCGGGAGCTGTATTTGTATAACTTCTTCTTCGCTGAATTCCTTCCATGTTTTTATAGGCAGCGTCGCTAGCAGTTTTGAAACTGAGGAACGGGTGAATACCAGGGATTTCACTCTATGGGATATTAGTCTCGCACTGTAACTATTGCTGACTCGGCATTACTCAGTCATGGATGTTTTCTATCAGAACATTTATCCGCTTTGCTTCTGTATTTGTGTCGCGTTTATGACCCTCCCCCTTATTTTGCATTCCATTGCACTACTCGTTTTTGCATCGATGTAATAACGCGACATGTTTCCCGCCGTCTCCGCAAACAATAAAGGCGCATAGCTCTACAAGTCCAATTAATCAGAACCCTAACCACACTTGTTTTAAAAGTAATGGGTATAGAACTAACTGAGCATATAATCCGCTCAGTTTGAAAATAGATTTGTTTATTATGTACTAAAGTAACCGAAAATAGTAACCTAGAATAACGTGCTTACATAGCAGTGAATTAAATATTTGGATGTTTACTTTTCAAGTAATGTTAAAACTTTACATATACATATGTTTTGCAACTCAAAAACTGTAAATGTATCATCCATGTAACGACGTAGTAAAATTTTTCAATTATTTCGCTACATTGTATGTCCACTTCTACGGCTCTGCCATGGACAGATATATGGAACATACTATATAACCTTTGTTATAGCCTTGAAATATATGCTGTTAAACACGTGTGAACCTGGAATTTTGTACCACCAAAAAGAAAGGCTATTCCACCTCAAATTTTCCAAAGTTTAGTAATTGGAAATTTGGGATACGTAATGAAATATCAAAATTTGTGTCTTTCTGTTTTTTTTGTTTTTATTGTGTATCTAAGACTAAACGTATCAGCAAAAAAAAAAAAAGAGTTAAGAGCAACAGAATAGTCTGCCAGCCATTAATTCTCATAATGAGTACTGGCATGGCCTAGTAGTTTGAGTAACTCGACTCGCAATCTGTAGGTCTCGGGTTCGAATCTTGTCACCGAACATGCTCACGCTTCCAGCCGTGGGGGGCATTGTAGCGTGATGGTCAATCCCAGTTTTCGTTGGTAAAAGTATAGCCCAATCGTTGGCAGTATGTGATATCGACTAGCTGCCTTCTATGTAAATTAAGGACGACTAGCGCAGATAGCATCCAAGTAGCTTTGGACAAAATTAAACACACAAACAAACTATTTTCATAATAACATAAAAAAATTATCCATGGCAAGTACAAACTCAGATCCGTTATTGACATACCAGTGAGATTATAGATATTTCCTTTAAACATGAAACAAGATTCTCCAGTAGCAAAACACACTGATTTAGAAAACTCGTATTTACGTACAAGATAATCATTTATGACACAGAGATGTTAGTTTAAAAATAACAATGAAATTCCAAATCCTGTACTGATAGATAAAACTCGAAACTATCCTTAACTGTACATTCGTTACTCATAAGCCCCCAATGGCTCAATGGTAAGACTTAAAACTTATAACACTAAAAAACGGGCTTTCATAGCCGTGATGGGCACAGCCCGGATAGTCCATTGTGTAGCTTTGTGTTCAACAACAAAACAAGTTATTCATACATTATTATAAAATATTAATCAAACTATGATTAATAACTGTAAGTGTTAATATCTGAGGCTATTGACTTAACAGGAGAACCCGTTTTATGGACTTTAGGTATGTGATACAAAATCCCTACATAGGATCGAGCAGGTGGTATTTTAAAACATTTTCTGATAATGTTACTAAAAACGACCTTTATTCTCCAGATAATAGTAATGAAAAAACTTTTTATTTCAGCCA
The DNA here is from genome assembly GCF_000517525.1 of Limulus polyphemus. Taxonomy (NCBI): domain Eukaryota; kingdom Metazoa; phylum Arthropoda; class Merostomata; order Xiphosura; family Limulidae; genus Limulus; species Limulus polyphemus. The sequence goes on along the minus strand of NW_013665832.1, from coordinate 54,226 downwards.
ACGTTTCACCATTGCGGCTTCTTCGAAACTAGTAGTACAACGTGAGATTTTCTTTTAACTGTAAAATAAATAAAAAAGTTTGTAACCTAGTTTCGATTGTAAGAATTGGGTCTTTATATAATTTAATAAGTGCGTTTCCATCACTTATAATGTTATTTATTATCGTAATCATTCCTGTTAAAATAACTTTATCTGTCTTAGTTGTAGATATAAGGTATAAATATTACCAAGATTAATAGAAGTTCATATTTTTCAACACACAGCTTTCTTCCCATCGAGGTGTATTCCTGTACGTGGTGAAGGGACCTTTCAGAGAAGGTTCTGTATCTTCAGTTTACCTCCTCTGGGATCCAAACAGTTTACCCTGCGTGGCATTCCTTGAAAGGTAGGAGAGGATCCTGGTGGTTCAGGGTCATTGATTGGTCACTTTATATCGGTGGTACTTAAACGCATCATTTTGGCCTTAAATTCCTGTAAACAGGTAGCCCAGGGGTGGCTCCCCTGGATCAATCGGCTGGTCCTTTTGGGCTAGGGTCAACTAAGTACCAGTGTTGGACATTCTCAACGGGTGTTGTGGACATTGTGTCTGATGATGGTGTTTGGGTATAGTGCCCACGAAACCCTGGCGTCTCTACAATGCTCTAATTTAACAATCTTGTGCGTCCCCTTGTAGGACTCCATGGTGGGTGGGGTCAGTGGGCACTGAAGTTTCTCGATCTTGTATGGATCCTGCATCCAATGATCCCCCCCCCAAAACTCATTGATAAGAAAGCGACCACGTTTAGAAGACTCTGAACAGCAGTCGCCATCCCAATCTGCACCTGTACCTCGTTTCCTCATCTTGCATTCTTTATCTAACGAACCTTTAGGGCACATGTATCCCTTTTTTATTCAGAGGAGACTAGAGGGGCTTTCTTTGTAATATGCTACCAAACTTAGATCCTTACCACAGCATTACACCTGGGACTGTGTCCTCCTTCCTCGGTGGGCTGTGCTCTTTCGGAATAGAAGGTCGGCCATTCCTCCTTCTGGCCTTCGTATCCAGGCACAGCTGTCTGACTTGGGTCTATCATTGAATACGGTTTCAAATTCGATGACGAGGAACCCACTTTGAGACTGATAATGGCTGGAGACGGCTTGAATGGGTAATGAAGAAAAAATGCTGTTATATTAAAGTTTTTCTTCATTACCCATTCAAGCCGTCTCCAGCCATTATTGAATACGGTTGTTGAGTCCTATGATCAGCCCATCCCACTATGGCTCATTACCATCCCAACTTGTGACTTTTCTTTGAGTCATCTGAGGAAGGCGAACACCCCAATTGGAAGTATCATCTTCTCTTTGCTGAGCATCTTTCGAACCATTCTTCTGTTCCCGTTTTTACGGATGTTTCGAAATCAGGTGACTCTGTGGGCTCTGCCATAGTCTGCTCACAGGATCCCCTCTACAATTTTTGTGTTCACTACCCAGTTGTATGCCATTTCTCTTGCCTTGGATCACGTAGAAGCTAAGCAGTACACTAACTGTACTATTTACACTGACTCTCTTAGCTCTATACTGTCCCTGGAATCGTCTAACATTAATTCTTACCTTGTTAATTTTAATCTGACCTTAAATAACCAGAATTCGACGTATCATCTTCTTTTCAAATTGTAAAGTATTATTTGTGTGTATATGTGAAACGTCATGTGAGTTTTATTTTTTGGTATTGTCTCGACCTTTTGACAATTGTTGTTGTTTTTCTCGCGGTTAAGTCATAGCTTATCCAGTAAGATCTTTTGACTACAATGGTTAGTTGTGGCAATGAAAGGTGGTTTTACCCTAATAAAGCCATTTACTACTCAGAATACCACGAGAAAGTTTGTGCATGCATAAAAAAAACGTAGTTTAATATGCTGAATAAGTGCTATCAAACGACAAAACATGATTATAAGTATTTTGAACATGCTTCATTTTGGCCAATAGTGACTGGGTCGGCTGAACAAGGAAGAAGCGTTATCATCCAACAAATATATTAAAATCAGCAAGCTTACGGAATATTAATGGTTTTCAAACTAAAAAATGTTTACATTAAATGTAAACTCTTAGTTATTGAAACTCTATAGTGTTCTTGTAGTGACAAGCTACCGTGCTGCCTTTCAGAACAAAGAATAGACCAATCCCCTTCCAACAAAATGATGCTAATCTCTTAATGGAATATATCCTTTGGACAGGGGAGGCTGACTACACACACAAACACACATGGTCCATTTGAAGGTAAAGTGTGAATATCAATATATTTGATCAATTTTACTTTGGCCACTATTTCTGTGTCCACATTTTCTGATCAGTTCACAACTACAAGACTCAATGTGCATTTCTCAGGGCATCAAATGGTTTGTGTTTACCTAATCTATCATGGCATAATTCATAGGTGCTTCCTATAGCATTAGTTGCTTAGTTACCGGCGTCTAGCATTTAATTCGTGTGGTGGTTGTTGCTTAGCCTTTCTCACTTGTTTCAAAATGCGGATCAGTGTAAGACGGCCCCATCACAGATGTCGGTCTTTCAGCATCAGTTGATCTTTGCACTTGAGATTTTAACAGTTGTAGTTCATGATGTTAGCTGTGCGACTTCAGTAATCTCTGGAGTCTTAGTTGCAGATACATGTGCCAGGAAAGCACTTAACATCATTCATATTTTAACGTGTGTTAGATAGGTTTCAAAAGACATGATGTATAAGACTGAAGAGTAACAGATGTAGCTATCCTTTATCAACACACTCTCGAGAAATCTTGGAATTATGTCCCATTTTATTTTAACGCTCATCGTGCGAGCTTCTCTGGTTATTGGGATAGATTCAGAAACTTATTGAAATGAGCAGGTTTTTTTGTTGTTGTTGTTGCTGCTGTTGTTCAAATTGTGTATAACATGATATGATACTAAGAACCAAGAATAATTTGGTCGATTACCAAACTGTGTGGTTGAGATAAATATTAACCCTACGTGAAAATACTTTAGTTTCCAAAATCAAATAAATATGATTTTTTATTATCAATAACCACGTAGATTTTGCTAATTATCCTGTAAAATTGAATTAAAAAACAGTTGAATGCAAATAACAAATTCTCTGGAAAACAACAATTAAGAATACTCCACTTTTGTACGTGGTGGCGAGTGTTAAAATGATAGAAAGTTTCAACATTTTCAAATTAAGAGCATGATACAAAGGGAAGAAAAAGTTAAATATTTAAAATCAGTTAAATATCTCATATCTTGATCAATTATATTTGTTTTACTGATATCGTGCTCTATTTTTCTCATCAAAGCGCAATACAAGTCTGTTTTGTTTGTTTCTGTTTCAGCGCAAAGCTATTTGAGTTGTGTCCACCGTGGGATCGAGCCCGTATTTTGAGTTATAAGGTCTTGATCTTGGTGCTACAAGTCTGAACAAGCAACTTATAAAATGTTTCGAAAATTAACAGAGAAAGAGTTTCGGTTTTCTTTCCGGAAGCTTGGATAAAATAAAAAACTCATTGAGAAAATAGTTTCAACTCGTGCTTTCATTTTATGTAGCACCAGCACAGACAGAAACTAAGCTGGCCAAGAAAAGCTATAGTAACACCAAAGGGTAAATATTTTTCTTTAAATTTCGCTGAAATGCCACTGATCCTCAGGCGCAAAACATGTGTATCAGTATTGAAACAGCTACTAGCTCATTTCAAAACTCAAAAGTTCCCTCAAACGTCTTTCCGAAACATATGCGATTTACCAATATAGTTTGTTTTTTTAAGAGCTGTTAAGTCTCTTTATTAAAGGCTGTCGTCCAACTATGTGTTCAGATAATCTTGGCTAATAAATATTTTCCGCTAGAATAGACGTTCTACGCTGTAAGACTTATTTCAAAAACGACAGCTATAAATAGATTCCCCACAGAGACTCCGTGTCTTTTTAATCCATTCGCTTGATGAGCTCTGATGTTAAATGAATAGCATCGTCGACAGAGCATAAAAAAAACAACAAGATAAAGGTTAAATGTCATCATACATTCTCACTACTGTTTGGACCGTAAAGAATAATGCGGCTTAAATTGTTATCAGTCCTACAATAGATGAGGGTAAATATGAGAGTTTAAGAATATATTATATATTTTCTTAGCTTGTTTTTGTTGCGTTAGCGCAAAGCAACACAGTAGGGTTTCTACATTCTGTCCACCACTGGGAATTGTGCCCTAGATTTTAGCGTTATAAGCCCGCACGCGTACAGTTGACCCAAAGTAGGACACTCTTAGTTTCGCCATTAGTTATTCAAGCATTGGGAACTATCGGGTTGTTACGCTGTGGTAATTAAACACGATTAAAATAAGAACATACTTGCAAGGCTTAAGAAAAACTATTTATACAATGTTTCGGATGAACTTTTGTCATCGTGTGTATTGACAGTGGTCCGTAAACTTAAACCTGTTATATTATATAATACTGGAGTGAAAATGTGAAGTATTATGGAACATAATACAAATAATGAAAATATTGTTGGAACTTTATTCTTCATCAGCCTATTACAAGTTTTCTCAGTTTCACTGTTACACACATGAAAATTAAGATGTAAGACTATTTTTTGATTATGAAATATCTAATTTAGTTAATTTTTACAACAGTAAACTAAGAAACTATTACTATAGTTTTTATTTGTAAAGAGGAAAAATAAATTGACAAAATTTCAAGAACTTTTGAGGCCCGACCGCACATCACCTTGAAATTTGGAGGGCAATACATTGACCTCATAAGTCCATGTATAGTTGTTTATCATTTTTTGTAAGTCTATGTTTTGATATTAAAAGGTAAAAAATCAAACATTACAAAAACATATCTTGGCCTGAATTTCTCTTATACTATCAGCCAAAATGATAATTGACACATAGATACCTTGCGACGACTCCCACAAACGGAAATAGAAAATTTGGGATTCAAAATCTTCTTGCAGTTTTACATGGATTAAAACACAAAATATTTTGCAGAATTAAGAATTTTGTCCTACCACACATTTCTTCATATTTGACCAATCTAGATGAGACTTTGCATAAAGACACCTTACGACGCCCTCACAGACTAAAGCAGATATATTTAGGATTTGCACCTTTCTCTTGGTTTTAGAGGGGTCAATAAAATAAGAGAAAATTGCATATTTCGTGTCAAAGAATATATTTTATTTACCCAAAAATTACCTGTAAAGTTTTAGTCATACTGAATAAATCTGCTTGCGCAGAAACTACACTGTCCTTTATATTATAAAGTCACAATCTATTTTACTCCAATATATCTTTCTTACAAAGATTCAACTTGATACTGTGTTAAGCGTCTATCCCTCTGAAGTATATAAGTTTTAGTTCATGCTCTTCCCCCTGTCTTGAATATTATTCTCTCATGAAACGTGCTGTATTCTGAGAATCTTATCGAGTAAGGTGGATGGGGAGAAACATATTTTAGATCACAAAAATATTTGAACCGGAAAAAATCGTAGCCTTTTTTACTCTCAGATGACTCTTTTTTTGCTTGATAAATATTCATTAAGTAGATGTGTTGTCAAGAGGGCAGATCTGAAGCTCTGGCTGATGGTTGATAAAGAAAAAAAAACAGTGGAAGTTATATCTTTAATATTTATATACTGTCTTCTTCAGTCAGCTTAAATTCAAGGCTAGAGTTGCAGCTTTTACCTGGTAGCTAAACGTATAAGTAATAGAAATAGTAGTCAATACTTAAAATGTATATTTATTTTATGTCACATCCAGTGAAAAGAATACTTTATAATACACTTTAACAGTTATTCCAATGGGAATCATTCAACCAAGTAAGATGTTTTTATACAAATAGCTACTGGGTTTTTTTCTATAAAACATTTAAAATTCATTTAAAGTCAGATCCTACCAAATTTCTAACATAATTTACTTCCTTCACAAATGTGTTTCAAAATACTTTCGAAATTACGCGTTGCTTTCTTTTTCACATTACATGTTTATTCTGTTTAGATTATATTATTCAACTGAATGTAGTGTTCTTGCATTCTGAAATGTGAATAACTTTAAGGCTGTTGGTAGAAGCACATTTTATCCTTCTTTTTTTTTTGTTTTCTTAGACTCTTGTAAGAAATGTTGCTATATTCTTTTACAAGATGACCATATTTACGCAGAAGAGTTTGTGCTTTTTGGAAAACGTTTAGAATTACTGTCAAGATATTACAGATATGTACCTACAAGTACAAAGTAGTAATACGTTTTTGTTGTAGGCAAATAAGTATAAAGGCAGTAAACAACAGCTAACAATATATTTCGTAACAAATTCAACGCTGCAATAATAAAGGAGATAAAATAACCTTAATTACTTAGCGATTACATTAGTAATTGATTTGGATTTTTTTTAAGAGTCCTTTGATGATAATAGAAATACGATGACAAAAATTACTAAGTGTTCAATAATTAACAATACAATGAAACAATAAAGACACACATTGCTATAAAGTTTCCCGCGTCTAATGTTCATTTAGATTTGATTAGATTTTTATTTGAGAATACGTTGGGATAAAGATTGGAATAAATTTTGACGAAACTACAAGAAAAATAATTTCTTTAATGGCTAGTAATCTTCAATGTTCAAACAGAGTGGCAGGTGACTTGAAGTATCATTTTATAGGCATCCTTTAAAAACCCTATCATATTTACACAAAAGTACCTCTTTGAGAAGAGCCAAGCAAACAACAATACAATATTTTCTTCGCACTTCTAAGTTTGGCAAAATTTTCTATTATTGATTCAAGAAAAAAAACGAGTTTCAATGGCCATACTTGGATTAAAATGAAAAAAAAAACTAATCATATAAGTTTGGTAGAGGTTATTTGTTGTTCTTCTATTAAACTACTATTATGAAAGTGCAAAAGGTGAATAGGTATCAAAATTGAAAAACATTTGTGAAAATGTAGTTTTTTAACCTGAACGGCAGTACTTTATACAAACGTCAGCTAAACGGCCAGATCAGAGATCCTAGGTTTCTGGTCATCTTTAAATTTGAATTACTAACCAGAAGTAAAGTTGTCATTCAGCAGCACCAGCTGACATAAGAGCTTTATCTGTCTCTTTAACTGAATAATAGTGCTAGCTGTTACCGTTACAATGCGCTCACGAGTGTAAAACTAGAGAGAAGCAACAAGTCATCACCACCGACCGCCAACTTTTGGGCTATTCTTTTAGCAACAAATAGTGAGATTGACCGTCACATTATAACACCCCCACGGCTGAAAAGGAGAGCATGTTTGGAGGGACGAGGATTCGAACCCGCGGCACGCAGATTGCGAGTCGAGCTCCCTAACCACCTGGCCATGCCTGGTCTTCCTAAACAATCTATCAAAGAAAATGACAATTGAACTTACCAAGTTTCCAATACTGAGTGAAGTTCACAATAATAACCTTTTCTTTTATTTTCCGTAATTTTATACTTCTTAACTAAAACTATTTAAGATGAACATATGTTTATTTCAAGCTTTTCAAACATATTTTGTTCTAGGTAAATGTGATCAGCACTCTTAAATAGTTCTTGAATTTTGCTCGGAACAAAGTCAGAAAGACGAAATGTAATGGAAGACAATGTAAAAATATAGAACTAAACTTTGATATAGTGCTTGGGTTTTTTGGATCATGTTTTATAGCAACTAGAAATATAACAACTATATCAAAATTAATTCTAACAAAAAGAGATGTATTGGCATTTATCCTCTGCGAACTACAAATTGATCCCAGTGGCACAGCGGCATGTCTGCGGACTTACAACGCTAGAAACCAGGTTTCAATACTCGTGGTGGGCAGAGCACAGATAGGTCGTTGTGTGGCTTTGTGCATAGCTTCAAACAAACAAAATTAAAATTCACTTTTAGCAACTCTCGTCATAGAATTATTGTAAACTGTCACAATACACAAGCCTGGTCTATTGCATAATCCCAATTACATTTTAACTTTTTAACATACTTCTTATATCTATAGTCATAGAGTTAAAACCAATTGTTGATGCATGTTTTTAGGTCCGTAGCAGATGCAAATTAAACTTTTATCATGAGTTCCCCTTTTAAATATTTAATTAACACATGTAAAGTAGTTATTTACATTCGGTTGCCTTCCCTAGCTGTGTTGTGTCGTGTGTATTACGTAACAAATTGTATGTTGTTGTTTTTTGCGGCAACGGGCTGCGAACCTTGAATCCACAAGTTCAACGGTCCAGACACGCTACCCTCTAGTCACGCCCTGCCCTGAGCGAATATACATTATTTTCTAAACAATGTGGCAAGTAAAGAAAAAGTTAAATGAAGTCTGAGGCGTTTTATTCTTGCATGTAGAAAGACAGCAAGTCTTTCTGTTTCTTTTTTTTTTTTTTTTTGAAAATATCAAATTGTTGTCAGGAATACTGAAGTCCATTACAGCTTTCTTCTTAGACTGTAAATTGTATTTACTAGTGAAAATAAACTTTGTTACTTCGATAACTCGAGACCGAGTTTGTTTGTCTTTTATTCGTTTTCTTAAAGCAACTAAAAATATAAAAAATTCTGAAACCAAGTTAATTCCACGGAAAAAACTTTATTGGTCTTTACCCTCTGTGAACTTAAAAACTTATTTTTTGTATCTCTCGTTATAAACTTATTGTGAATTGTACTAATAGAATCCATTATAATATTCATTCTTATTTATCTAAAACTCAGTTTAATGTCTAAAGTATAAGGTTGAGGAAAAATGAAAATAGATAATCAGCTACAATAAAAAAAAACACTAAGTAAATTAAGTTTTACGAAAAATAAATCTTATGATAATGTTAATAAAACTCCTAATCATACTCACAACAAACTTCTAACAGTCTTCTTAAATCTACAGTCATTGAGTTTAAATCCGTTGTGAGTGCATGTTCTTTATATCCGTAGCAGCTGGTAATGCAAATTAGATTTTTATCATAAGTTTTCCTTTTAAATTTTTAATCAAATATTTAAAGTATTATTTACATTTGGTGACTTTCAGTAGCTTTGCGTTACGTCATAAATTGTGACTTCATCACGGAATTTGAGTCTTCAACTTAAACGGCACCCATGCCCACATGGGCTAAACGGCCAGGTCAGAGGCTAGATGGTTCGGGTATAGTCGTCCCGAATTTAACATTAGTTACCAGAGAGATAGCAGTCAGCCAGCAGCATCTACTACCATGAGGGCTTCGTCCATCTTTTGGAATCGGCTAAACGAGAATGACCATCACGTTTACAATACGCCTACAGCTGACAGCGCTCAGCAACATCATGTCTTGATACCTAGAACTTCGATACATATCCTGACACACCAACCACCAAATTAAGAAATAAAGAAACCAATATAGCAGAGTGTTAGCATATGAAAATTGCTATATTTCACTTCGAAAACGAACATGCAGTTTTTTTAACTATACAAGAAGGCGCTCTTTAAATATATGTGTTTATGTTACTCTAAACTCTAACTAAAATATATGTTTTCCTTATTAATTTACTGTAACTGCTAAGATATTGAACTGTTAATATTTGTTGTACTTATATAAATTAGCTAAAATTTGTATTTTCCCTATTAATTTTCTTCTAACATATTGAACACTCAATACTTTTTTAACTATATATACTCTTAACTAAAATATGTATATGCTTTTCCTATCACTTTTCTGTGACTAATAATAACCTTTTCTATTTTTATTTAAACCAATAAATTATTAACAAATGTATTTAAACTTCTTAAATAAAGTTGTGTTGGAAAATATTTATTATTGTTTGTTTATTTAGTTGTTTCTTATTAGCTCATTTATTATTATTATTGTCATCATATTGATCTATTTCTGACGTTGTATTCTTTAAGTACTTCATTGAATGTATCGAAGGCTAAATGGTTTTAGCTGCGTTCCTCTCATCATTCACAAATATGAATATGCTGTTCTGAGGAATATGTATTATGTTATTGTAGCAATAAAGTATTACCATTTACCGATAAATTTGTATTTTTCATTCTTACATTACCAATTGACAAAAAATAATTACCATAAAAAATGTCAGTTTCAAAAGTAGCGGAAGCGATAGCGCCGCCATATTTAGAAATATGTAGCGACAACACTAGAGTCGCTGTATTTTTCTGGCTGTAGCGATAGTGAAAACGGCGTTCCATTGAAAAGGACCCCCAGTGGCACAGCGGTGTGCCTGAGGACTTACAACGCTAGAAACCTGGTTTCGATACTCGAATTTGGCAGAACACAGACAATCAGACAAACAAGCCATTGAAGAGGAAGAGCGCACATCTATGCCTAAATCAAATGGTTTAGTATTTAAACAGTTTTGAAAATAGCTTATTTATTAATTCATGTACATTAAAATTTTCAATCATTTATTTGTCTTCCTCAGAATGGGAAGTTATCAAGTTCTGTAATGTCTATTCATTTGAAGTTTAAACTCAGAACTATGACTTCAGGAGCAGAACGCTACCTGTTGGAGTTCCTCTGAACTACATAATACAATCAACAATTTAGCCAAATAGTCGCTCATAACACACAAAGACTAAATATTTATTTTTGTTTGTCTACTTATTTGTTTTTAGTACAAAGCTACACTAGTGGCTATCTTCACGCTATCCACCGCTGAGAATCGAACACTGTATTTTAGAGTAGTTATTCATCTTTTTAACACGTAATGCATATATTCGGGGTACAAACTTGTTCTCAGTCCCACGAGGCTATTTAAGCTGGAAAAAAGATAATTGGCTAAACATTTTTGGATTGATTCTCTCGTGACGTAACGAGCTAAATCCGTTTTCCAGATGTGCTTTCAACCCCCAGTGACACAGCGGCATGTCTGCGGACTTACAACGCTAGAAACCGGGTTTCGATACTCGTAGTGGGCAGAGCCCAGATAGCCCATTGTATAGCTTTGTGCTTAACTTCAAACAAACAAACAATATGAATTCTATACTTGTTCGAAGGTCAACATAAGTATTCATCCCAAAAAAACAACAAAATCGTAAAAGAATTGCCATTTATTTGCATGAAAGAAAGAAAGAAAAAGCTAAGGAACAAGAAAATAAAGAAAAAAACGTCCTGGAAAAGGGTGCAGTTTTATGGAAAATGTAGCCAAAATTGCAATTTTCAAACGATCATAACATTTCAAGTATTTATGCCTAAAAAATAATAAAAACGCCCTTGAAAATATTTTTCACTGTTCTATTTTAGTACTAAATGCTTCATTTCAGTGTTCAAATTCCGCAGTTAACGTTCCGCAAAAATCGGCAATATATCAGGAAATTTTGCCACCCAGAGGTATGCATTACGTGTTAATATTATCGATGTTTCGTTTAGCATATCAACGATAAAACTATGTTGGAGACTGTAAACCACTGATCAAACCAAAGGAATATTAAACATAAATTAATTCAACCAGACGATCTTCATGTGTAGGTAGTTTTACTCTTCGATTGATTCTTTTATGTCTTGCATATAATTTTTTTTTTTAAAATCCAATGTTTTCTTTTCAAAAATCATTGTATGCAATAATTTATTTCTTCCTGATGACCTATATAGTAAAAATGACTCAAAATGTAACGCATCTTGTACTGTTCAAAAAGAAAACGATTGAAATATGCAAATCTTTTAGGAATACAGATGTACTACAGAATAACCTCTTTATCAACATCATAACCGTGTTATCCTTATGCCTCTCTGTTTCAATGATAAATGACTGAAAAATAAGAAAGTTTGGAAACACATTCAAGGTGAAACACACCAAATATCAATGACAAATTGTCCTGAAAACTTTAAACAGTTGGAACACTGAGTGTCGGATGTTATTATTATTTTGCAATTTTACATGTAAATAAATATTTACGACCAATCTTACAAAACTTTTCTATTTTTGATGAATACCTGATTGAAGTATCCGTAGATATTTTTTATGTGTAACACATACACTGGTGTAAAAAATAAAGACTTTTTGAATGAACCTCATACACCTCATCTAATCTACTGAAACAGGATTTTCAGAATTTTAATTATAACATAACACACCAGAAACTATTAAATTTAGTTCTAAACATTAAGTTTACTTACATACTTGGCGAACTATCAGATTTGTAAAATAGTATTTAATAGTTATGTTATTTGTTCTATAACAACGAAAAATTAACTATCTGCTGTGTCTACCAAGGAGAATCGAAGGCCGGATTTTAGCGTTTCAAGTCCGTAAACTTACCACTGACTCACCGGAGGACTGTATGTAAATAAAATTATAAGATCAATCTAATCTTCTTGTACTTAGATATTAAACCAAAATTTCAGGTAAGTTATTCAGAATAAAATATCCTTTTTCTTTATATTTTCGGTTTTGATCAATACAAGGTATTAATCATCTGTATTATTGTCAATATAATCACTTCACTTCTATGTAGTTTATCCTTTAAACCAAGAATATAAGATCGGGAACTGATTTTTATTTGCTCCCAAGCTTTAGACTGAATGACGTCATAGTCACTCGTGCAGTAATATTTGTTTGTTTCATAATTTCGTGTCAAACCATACTAGTGATGTCTGCGCATTGCCATTCGTAATTTTCAACTGATAGATAATATAAAAGGAAAACAACTAATCAACAGTGTCATCGTCAACTTTTGGACTACTTTCGTTTGACCGAATAGTGGGATTTGGACTGTCATTCTTATAGTCAAACCATTTTTAAAGCAATAGATAGGAAACCATTAACCCTCAGATTCATAGTCCTAGCCCCTTTTTAATATAACAAAAAGCATTGTTTTTATTAAAACAATAGTTTCCGAAGTCTTTTGTTAGAAAATGGCATAGTATTTCCTTATACATTATTATCATTTTACGTGAACTTAAATATGGACGTTATAGTGGACTTCAGAAGATCGTGGAAAGTATTGGTTCACAGCCATATGCCTAAATATTTGTTATAATTAGACCAACTTTCTTTCCCTTTTGATCATTTATGTTACGTCTATATCACACATTTTAATCTCTTATCGAATACTAAAAAAGCAAATAACGAAATAATTTTTCCAAAAAATTCAAGAACTCCAGCTATATATGTATGTGTGTATATATATATATATATATAAATTAACATTTCTTGCTGTTATTAAAGCTTTAATACACAAAGGCTAACGATGGTGTATGTGTGTGTGTCTTACGTAGTGAGACTGGCGGGATCGTGAGCTGATTGCCACCTGTCTTAAGGAGTTGTGGCCCTCTTACAATCAAGACTCCCTCTATATGGTTTGTTTGTATTTAAGCGCAAAAATACACAAAGGGGATATCTGTGCTCTGTCCACCACGTGTATCGAAACCCGGTTTTTAGCGTTATAAGCCTTAAGACTTACCGTTTTGCCAGTGAGAGGCCTCCCTCGAGATGGAAGGCCAGTAGTGAGTAAATCACCAACTCCCTCTGGTAGGATCATGTCCCCTGGCATAACAACTTGATTTTATTCAGCCTCCAATTTATCTGTCTTTCTGAAGATATTTTGTTCACACCCACTATGACCCTGATTCTGCTACCTCCAACACTATTATACTCACTGACTTTCTCTCTCTCTTTTGTTGAAACTTAAGTCGCGTAACCATTCGTGAAACTTCGAAGGGATAACAAGAAACCTTCCAACCTCTTTTTCAACACCCTCTTCTCAGTTCTGCATACTTGGTCTGTTGCCGCTCCTGGGATTTATTAACGTTATCTTCTCAGAAAACTGTTAACTCTTCAATGATCATATTCCTTCCGGCTCTTGATAAAATAATAATGTCTGGCCTAAAAGTGGTGATAGCTATTCCAATGGAAAACCACCCTTGCCATTCGAGATCAGCCTAACGCACCAGTCTTTTGCAGATGAAAGGATATTAGATCTTGAATTGCTGCTTTACGCCCTTCACAAACGAGATGAAGTGCCTGGTCTACTGGTAGCTTGCTCTGAGCTGTCTCTTTCAAGTTTCTGTTCAACAACCTCTGTAATCACTCTGAAGACGTTATTGTGCCTCCAGATGTGCATGCCACCAGAAAGAACAGAAGTGCATGCACTGAGAATATGAATTAATTCTAAGAAAGTTCCAATACAGGTTACATTATATGATGTACACGTTTATTGCTAAAACTAGTTTCAATACCTAAATAGTGGACTACTAAAACAAAATTTTGCCTGAAGAGAATAAGATAAGGATAATTCTTTAATTATGTTCCATATTCAAATAGTTTTTTTTCCATTACCTGTAATTAGAACATAATAACTAGTTTTAAGTAACTGCTTCTTCTGCACTGTTTTAAAAGTGGGACTCACGTGCTAAGTCATCCCTTTTCAATGGAACTAAGAAGCTGTTGCTTTTATTATTTCGCACAAAGCTACACAGTGGGCTATCTGTATTCTGTACACTTCGTGAAATCGAACTCCGGGTTTTCGCAAAGCTACACGAGAGCTATTTGCGCTAGCCGTCCCTAATTTAGCAGTGTAAGACTAGAGGGAAGGCAGCTAGTCATCACCACCCACCGCCAACTCTTGGGCTATTATTTTACCAACGAATAGTGGGATTGACCGTCACATTATAACGCCCCCAAGGCTGAAAGGGCGAGCATGTTTGGTGGGACAGGGATTCGAACTCACGACCCGCAGCTTGCGAGTCGAGCGCCCTAACCACCTGGCCATGCCTGGTTTTAATCTAATTAAATGTGATCTTAGAAAACGACGCCCACGTACAGTAGAAGGTTTAAGGTAAACTTAGGAGATATGTGACCAAAGAGTAGCCTCGTTGTTTTTAACAGAAGCTTGTTACAATGGAAATATTGGTGTTGGGCACTGGTGCGTAATGATGGCTATCGAAATGAGTATAATCAACAATCATAGAGAAAGTAATTCCAAGGACAGCACGGGACTTGAATTATCATTATTATAAAGTGTAAGTAACCCTCGAAGTGATTTATTCATAATTTATTCAACCTTGCCTAAAAAACATAATCTTAGTTAATACTAATGAATTGATTTTTTTTATCAAGACAAACTTTTAATACTTTAATATACCTTTTGTTTTATGTTTTATTTTTAAAAAATTAATTTGTTTAGTATTAAATGCTTAGGTTCAATACAAAAAATATTAAATTGTCCAATCTTATCTCTTAATATTTCATTAAAGTATGAAATGAGGTAAAACAAAAAACACATACTCTTTAGAAGTGAATGTATTTGTGTACATGTTTGTTTGATTTTTTTTTACTTTCAGCGCAAAGCTAAAAACGGGCTATCTAGGCTCTGTGTACCGCATGTAATCGAACCCTAGATTTTAACATTGTAAGTCCGTAAACTTACCGTTGTCTCATCGGAAAACTTATGTTATATGAAAATTAATTTGAACATTCCATATGTGAGTGGTTATATTAACTTTAATGATTAATGGAGAATGTTTTCGTTCTCAAGGTAAATTAATAATAAAATACATTTAACTACAGTTTTAATTCTGAGTTTTTTAGTTTTCAATAATACTCATAATTGTTTTTATTCCATCGGTGAGGCCTGGCATGGCCAGGTGGTTAGGGCGCTCGACTTGCAATCTGAGGGTCGCGGGTTCGAATTCTCGTCCCACCAAACATGCTCGCCCTTTCAGCCGTGGGGCTTTATAAGATGATGGTCAATTCCACTATTGGTTGGTTAAATAATAGCCCAAGAGTTGGCGGTGGGTAGTGATGACTAGTTGCCTTCTTTCTATTCTTTCATTGGTAAATTAGGGACGGCTAGCGTAGATAGCCCTCGTATAGCTTTGTGCAAAATTCAAAACAAACCAAACATTATTGATTACTTGATCAGGTTCCGTAACACGCGCAGCGGTTCCAAATGCAAAAATCGTATGTATACATACCACTTGTTCGCATTTTGTGCTCAAAGTATTTATTTAGTCCGAGTGCCAGCGAAATAATGTTAAATCGTGCGTAAAAAACAGGCTCACTGGTAGAATGGTAAATATACAGCAAATAATGCAGGGAAAACAACTCTAAGGCAGGACGCAGTAAAATCTTGTGCGGGAAAAAGAAGGTAAAGATGCTACCAAGCTGTAATTAAAAATTGGCTAAAGAGCAGGAAAATAAAAATGATATCCAATAAAAGCGTAGAAAAAGGCTTAAATATTAGAAGATAAACAAACTGCCTAAATATGCATACAAAGATGGGAAGATAACGAAGCTGCCAGGCCTTGAATAGAAACAAGCTTAAGTGTAATAAGATGCATGCAAATGCTTACATGTTTAGTTATTCATGAACAAATTGTGATGTATTGAATAAGAACACTGTATTTACTACATCAGCTTAAGATTCCCGTCAACATGATACGAATCATGTAGCTATTTGAGCAGACAACGTCATACAAGAAAAATTATTTTAACATCATGCTATTTATCTAATAACGTTATGTTATGATACTCAGTCTGTAATTTTCAGACAAATATAATAGTGACAAAAATCGAAACTCGTGTACTAATAGCTAAACAACTGATCATACACTGGAAGTGGAATGCCTATTTATCCAACCGATCCTTCTGTTCACAGATATTTACTAATGTTGCATCACTAATTGAAATGCCCCCCCCCCCCAGTGGCACAGCGGAATGTCTGCGGACTTACAACGCTAGAAACCGGGTTTCGATATCCGTGGTGGGAAGAGCACAGATAGCCCATTGGGCTTAATTCCAAACAAACAAACAATTATTGAATTCCACAGTTTAGGTTTAAAAGTATCATAAAATACACTTGATGCATTTACTACCATTACCAAGATTTACAAACATGGATTTTTTGACGTTACCCTTTTTATAACTACTATAAAAGACCCTACCCCCAAATAAACGGAATCAACACAAAATGTTACATCCATGCCAATGTATTTGTTTTAATAACTATTCAATCTACGTAAACAGTCTTAAAGAATTTTGTACTATAGCTAATAAAAAACATTTCTATATATTTATCAGCCCTACTACTAGAGTTACATGACTATTTTTATAATAACAACTAAATGGTCTGTGTTTTAAATGTCTGAACGTTTAAGACCCAAAACATGTTAACTTTGAGGATAGTGAGAAGAGTGAATGTGGTTTATTTCTTCTTCTTTTTTTCTTACATCTTTCACTTGTTAAATAATTAATTCAAAATTCCTTACTCGTAAGTTGTTGAACAAGAATGACGGTTTGGAATTCTAAGGTTTGGTGTTTAACTTTTAAGTATTAGAGACATTCGAATTGAGGTGCAAGTTATTGAACTGAAAAGTTCAACTTACATGCAAAGACTTTACAATTGTTAAGTTCCGGTTTCAGGCATTCTTAGAATTAAACGGTCAAATGTTTGAAGACACTCTATTAGTATTAAGAATCACAAGTAGATTTGATGTTTTTTCGACGAGAGTCAACAGAGTTTGACGTGTGGAATCAATTAGCGTGAAAAGGATTCATGAAATTAGAAAGTACACCGGGTACAACTCAGTATGAGTTATCTCAGTCACTGTTACAAAATTTATTCGTACCAAACTGTATTTTGAAAAAGTTTTCAAGTTCACTTGCGAATACAGTGTTTCAACAAACGTTAAAAGGTTGTCATTTGTAGTCGTGAATGGCAGTATAGTACAAACGCAAGTAGACACTTGGGCATGTCACATTTGTTACGTATTAGAATTTCAAAAAGCCTTAAATTGAGTTAACTGATAAATTAAATTTAGTAGTTAAATTGTACTTTGGATTTAGTATTTGCATAAATGTCGATATATAGTCAGTTTGTAATATTTGACAACAAGATTGATACACAGTTTTCTTGTTAACGCAAATACGTTTAATTTGATATACACACAACAATACAATTTACAATAACAGTTATTAC
>NW_013665832.1:32634-35953 GCF_000517525.1 Limulus polyphemus | reverse complement strand
TCTACAACTTTGGAGAATAGGCGGGAGTTCCGCAATACATATTTAACAGTATAAGCCATGTATGTTTCTAAGTATAAATTTAAGCTAAACAAACATTGATATTCAAATAAATATATGATAACAACTTCGTTACACAATTCACTTTTATAGGGAAATGGCATTGTATAACATATTGTCTTACACTATCATAAACAAACTACGCCGCAAAATATTTAGATATTATACTTCCTGTTTTATACTTCATGTGTTATAGTGTATTCAATGCGATGCAGACTTGCGGTTTCCAGTACAGGTTCCAGCATATTTTAGTATACGCATTGTAGTATTCAAAGTATTATAAATAAATCAAAGATCCCAATGTTATAGATGCTCATTATACTTTTGTATATAAAAGTACACAGAAATGTTAACTGATGGGCATACGAGCTTCTCCAATAATAGAACACTTTATCAACGATTTTGTAAAGTGCGCGACAGCTAAAAACTGCGCAAAATTAAGTGTGCTATATAAACGGTTTGCGATAATATCATTGCTTCTTTTAGCCATAGTAGGTCAATTTATGCTAACTGAAAAAATAATTACTTTCGCTAATATACTTCAGCACCGTTTCCCTCGCTGGCTGTAGGAACGACTCATAGTCGTTAAGTTGAAATAATGTTCGTTCATGAGAACATCGCTTGCACATAAACAGGGTCACCGGTTGCTGTTTGCAACATTAGTTTGAGTAGGGTTGTGGTTCAAAACAAATTTGGCTAAAGACGAATGAATGAATGAGTGAGATATTCGGCTTTTTCATGGTGTAAAGACTTATGAACCAATGATATCGATGAAGAAGAATACTATAATACTGCTGAAGTATGTGTCAAATCTCGTATAAGATTTTTTTTTCGTTATCTGCCGACCTAAGTATTAGAAGCAAGCATTAGTATAGCACTCAGCTTAAATCGTTCCTCAAACAGTGCCACGTTGAATGTTTCTGCCAAAATAAATATTCCGATATTGAAATTTCCAAAGACGAACGTACATAATAAACTGTTCAATTATCTATGTACTCTTTGACCTTCTATTGGATTTACTTTAATAACCTTTCTACTTAAAGATTTTTCTCGCTTCCAGAATTATGTTTTTAAATCATTGTGCCCCACACAGTGGCTCAGCAGTAAGTCAGAGGGCTTCTAACGCTAAAATTTGGATTGCTTATTATGTAGTTTTGGGCTTAACAACAAACAAGCACACTTAAATCGTTGTATGTACATATCGCTTAATTACAATACTAAAAACAACCGTCTTAATGCTCAATGTGTATCACTTTTATGTCCTTTCACGGTGAGCACCTTTTTCAACTTCATATACCGATATTCTGCTGTTCTGACAATTGCTTACCGATGACACATTTTTTCGCTATTTCTATTTTACTAATTGTCATTTGGAAAGGTTTACACATTAATTGAGTTATAAGGCTCCATACTATTAACTTGAGCTTTATGCCATCCATGATGATCGTTTTTCAAAGTGTTTTTCTTTTCATGATCAATTTCTAGTAAATTTATTTTAATTAACAAAAATTTTTTACCGCAATTTAACAAGTTGATTTTAATTTAAAAAATGGGTCCAACATGATGTTGACGTACGACATCGTCTACATCAACATTCACATCAAATAAATACCGCTAGATGGCGTCTTTGTGATAGAAACTAACAGATCAGCACAAATTTCCTTAGAAATATATATATAATACTTGAGAGTGTTTTTGGAGAGCGATGTCACTTTTTTTTTATCCCGCCTGTCTTTTTTTTTTTCGCCGTCAAACTGCTCATATAGATTAAACTGTCTTGTTGACATCTCTTAAAGGTTTCTCAAAAGATATGGAAGATGTTATTGGAATTTAACAGATATTTTTATAGCGCTGAAAGAGAACATTGAAAAAATTACTTTTCTTTACTGACTTTTTGCTAATGAAACGAGAAGAAATTGGGCAGGTCTCAATGATGTCTTACCTTCACATATAAACTAACTTAAACAGTTGGATAAAGGTCGAATATGTGATTTGCGAGTATATACGTAGGCTTAGGATTAAAACAGGATCTGTATGACATAACATTTTTGTCCATTAATCATACCAGCACAAACTATGGGCGGTTATCTGTGCTGACAATTACTATTTGTGTTCGTTTGTTTAAAGTTAAGCACAAAGCTACACAATAAGCTATCCGTGCTCTGCCCACCACGGATATCGAAACCGGGTTTCTAGCGTTGTATTGTTTGTTTGTTTGTTTTGAATTTCGCGCAAAGCTACACGAGGGCTATCTGCGTTAGCCGTCCCTAATTTAGCAGTGTAAGACTAGAGGGAAGGAAGCTAGTCATCACCACCCACCGCCAACTCTTGGGCTACTCTTTTACTAACGAATAGTGGGATTGACCGTAACATTATAACGCCCCCACGGCTGAAAGGGCGAGCATGTTTGGTGTAACGGGGATTCGAACCCGCGACTCGCAGATTGCGAGTCGAGCGCCCTAACCACCTGGCCATGCCGGGCCACTAGCGTTGTAAGTCCGCAGATAATATTAATCGTAGTATTAATACCTTACTAAGAAAAAAAATAGAAAATGGGACATTTTCTAAAAAAGGATTGTTTTTTCTGGGAAGTACTGCACGGGAAAAGTTTTCGGATTGTGCTCTATAGTCATATGCAACTCATTGCATCAAAATGATTCAATGTACAAAGATCAATATCTTCATAAACTTGACTGATATAAACTGTAATATTTTTATATATTAAAATTGGTACCCTTTAAGGGTTTTATTGAAAAAAATAATAGTTTTTTTAAGAACTCCAGTTTCTCGGTACTACATGTTACATATTACAATTTCGAATGATCTGAAACCGAGCTAAATAATAATTTGAATTTAGTTGTTAAATTGTACTTTGAATTTGACAGTAAAATGAAAGCCGATATATAGTCTGTTTATTATATTTGCCAACAATATTGACACACACACAGTTTTCTTTTTTAATACAAATATGTTTTAATATACAAACTACAATATAATTTACAATAACAGTTATTACAAATAATGATTTATATACAAAAGTTTCACAAACTCACAAGCAATGTGAAGTCTTCTTTCTAGTCTGGAACTTACTTGATATCTTATCGAGGGTTGACGACGAGTTAATTTCGAGTTGACGTAGGTATAATTCATTTAACAGGGAACTAGCTAGTACTGTAGTTCTCGTTGATCACACGCCGATTACAGGTCGAGTTTCCACAGATGAAGCTAGGTAATGTTTTCGTAAAAGTACTAATGTCCGATG
>NW_013665832.1:21968-31930 GCF_000517525.1 Limulus polyphemus | reverse complement strand
TATCACAGTTATTTTTTAATTGATTGAATTTTGAATACCCAAAGTGTGGAATTTTTTTATGGATTTTTATTTGTAGTGCCATTCAATAGATGACGCAGGAGTTTTGATTACATACATAGATACTGACATACACACTACTTTCATTACAGTAAGATGTAACCAACCAAAAACGTTTCGAAAGTGTCTCTTGTATTAATTATAATAATTAAAAAATATCCCAAATACAAATACACCTTGTGAATAAGAAAATATATTAAAATAATACTGTTATTCCGTGCATTATATGATATAATTTATTCAAATATTTACTTCTGCATTAAGAAAATTAAACATTCTTGGGATATATACTTATTACAGTAAATCTCCATTAAAGAACAATTCATCATTGATTAGGAACTATGCAAAATAAATACAGGATCATTTTCAAAATATGTATTTTCTGTAGCAGTTATTGGTAAATAAGAAAAGAACTATGCACAAATATTAAATATATATATATATCAAAGACTGAGTAAAGTATCTCATAAAACATGCCGCTATTTTTTTAAGATAGTTATCGTCATGTGACGAGTTTTTAAAATGTCCGTGATCCCACGGACAAAATAGCTTCTACGCTCTTTTAGCAGATGAAATTTTATGGGGCAGATAATGTCGAAATCTTCGATTCTATTGCATGGTTTATAAATCATTTGAGTAGTAGTAACCTAACTGAGAAAATGCTGTACTTAAAGAATAAAAACAATATAATTAAGAAGGTTTACTTATATTCATAATAAAAGTTTGAAAATGTTCATTTATTGGAGAGTAAGCACCAATAACATTACTGTTTAATTGTTTAGAAAATGTTCAAAAACGTCTTATCCTGATCTTAGTTTATTCGATTTCCGAGCCATCGATTTGGATTAAACTGAACTGTGATATGTAACAATGTGGTTACACTAAAAATTCAAATATTTTCAATTAAAATGGAAAGGATGATTCTTATAAAGCACGGACAGAACGTACACAATGGTTTTGTTCACATTTCCACGTCGATAAGGAATTCACAAGTGGCCAACCAAGTTCTTAAGAAAAGTCTCTAATTATTTCTTTACTACCATATATCTAAGTAGTGTTTACATAGCAAGATGATTGTGTAAATATTGTATTTTAGTTACATTCACTGGTATAAATGGAACGTGGGGATCAAGAGATGTAGATTATAGTTGGTTGGTTGATTTAGAGAAAAGCCACATTGGACTATCAGCTGTGTCCATCACAGAAAATCGAACCCCGAATTTTAGTGTTGTAAGCCCGTAGACTTACCACTGTCCCACTGGAGGACGTAGAGTATGGGTTCCATGGCTTGTTTGCTGGAGTACCCTAGGAAATTTTTTATGCATAAAATTCTGTATTTCTTACTGTAGATGTCAAACAATTCCTTACAATAGTTTTATATAACTGGTAGATAGTGATAACTAAATATAGGAATTATTAGTTCTTTTCAAGCATTGAGATCAGTGTTTATACAGTGTCGACTAGGACTAGTAAGTGTGCCAAATCCTTACAGCAGAAGAGGTGGTTAGTATGGAGAAAGAAGAAAAACTAAATCATTAGTATAATATATATATACGGAGAGAAAACCATTTATCTGTTAAAGTAAAATGTACAACATGATGAGTATTTTCTGAATATTCTTCATCATCTTAATCTTTGTTTTGCTCAGTCGAATACATATTTACAAACTAACCTACAAGATTTGGCATCCAGACAGACAATATTTATAGATAATACTTACATTCCAACGTTTAAAAATTGTTCTTTAATGTGTTATTATCACTTATCGGACGAAACGTTCGTCAATAAATATTGCCAATTATCACTTCCATCACTGACTCCATGCTTAATAGTGTATAGCGTTGTTGGAAATCTTTCCATTATCTTTGAGTTAGCATTACTCTGTTCTCGCTTATTCTTATGTTCATTCACTTAATATGACTATGACTAAAATACTATCGAATACTATAAAGCTTCACAACAATCCGCTCTAGTTTTTTTTTTTCTTTTGTCTTCTTCTACCGTAGCTAGCTATTTCCCTATCTTAATTATGTTAACTTATCTTCTTTTTTTGTATATCCTCACTTTTTTAAGCTTATCTGACATTTTCTTTCTTGCTATTACTGTTTGTGTGTTGAAGCCAAGCTCTCAGAAATGTTGTTTTCTTTATTTCTTTAACCCCCAGTGACTCAGTGGTAACTTTCGTGACATATAATACTAAAAACTAGTATTAATAATTAATAAATAAATAATTTTTTTGTCAAAAGTCTCTGTGCTTTTCACTGCTGTACTTCTAGTAGAATAAACATTTTCCAGCGATAACAAATAGAAGTGAAATTTAAACCGGTTCTCTGCAGTACACAAAAAATATTCTCTCCGACGAGATAGAGAACCATGAAGAGTCCTGCCCTCTTTCTTTCAACTGACCTATAAAATACAATAAGCGACTACGTCAAGTGAAATGATTAATATAGCCCTCTGTCGGAATGTAACCTTTCTTTACTTGTAAAATTTTCTATGGTTTGCATGTAATATTTGAAAGCGAAGTATGAAAATAGAAATACTTCTAAAATGTTCTAATAATTTGTGTTGAATGATAAATATCTTATGAAGGACAAATTACAGTAATTTAGTTTAGTAATAAAAACGAATCGTAACATAATATATTGGAGCAAATACTTATTCCTGAGTTGCTAATACACCCAAGAGACAAAAACACCCTTAGGCCTAAAGAAAATAACTAATTTCTCGCCAACAATGATTGAATTTTGACAAATGAAATAGGCTATAAACTATAACATTTTTTTCCTAGTTTTAGGCGTATTTTCTGATTCTAGTTTAAACATAAAATATTCTTTATAAATTATGCCATATGAGTCGATTAATCTTGTGGGCAAAACATTTAAGTTTGTCAGGATCGCGGCTAGGTTATTTGTATAATTATTTATACATATCTTGCTTTTTATCACTTGTTGATTGATACAAAATACAACATACATATTGTTACGTCTCCGTTTGTTAATTGATTTTTCCGTAACTTCGTTCCAACGAAACTTTAACGACACAAGTCTTTACTTAATAAAACTGGTTTATTCTTTCCAAATATAACTCTGCGATACACTAAATCTCAATACTCGCGCTAAAACAACACTGTAACGAACGAACGTTAACTTCAACAATACTTCTGACTGCAGTTCAATTACTCACTATCTACACACACATTACCTTTTTATATATATCCGCCTACCCTATATCTAGTAAGAACTAGAACATTCGCCAAAGTACATGATAGTTCTAGAAACGTTGCGTCACGGTGGTCATGTGACTCGCTGACGCAACAATATCTAATTTTAGATATTCATTTGCTACCAGTTTTATCTCTATGTCTGCTGACTTAAACTGCTAGAAACCGGGAGGGGGGCAGAGCACAGATAGCCCTTTGTGTAGCTTTGTGCTTAATAACAAATAACAACTTTTATAATTTATATATGTAATATATATTACGCTAAGTTGTTTTAAATATGGCCTTACACAATTACATTTATCTTGAGTTAACACCGGTGTTAGGTTGGACATGACCTAGTAGAATGCTTGTCCTTGGTTCGCGTCCCGTGGCCGAATATAAATCATGCTCTGCACTTTGGGGCCGTGAGTGTACTATAATAATTATGACTAGATATCACTATTCATTAGAGTATTCCAAGAGTTGGCGGTGGGTGCTGTTGTTTAACTGCCTTTTCTTGTAGTCTATCAGTTCAAAATTAGGGATGTCTATCACAGATAACCCTTGTGTAAATTTATGCGACATAAACCAAACCAGTTTATTGTTTGGTTAAAACATTCCTCAGTGATATTTTCGGTTGTTTGTTTGTTTGTAGTTAAGCAGATTATAAATCAAAAATATTTATACGCACTTTTTATTAAACTCTCAATATGTTTTACTATCAGTAAATCAAATGGTGAATAGCTGTCTCGTCCATTATCATTTTCTTTGTTTTCCTACTGGGTAATCATGTTTCCTAGTGTCTCAGAGGTAAATTTAAGACGTTATAGTGCTATAATTATGGGTTCGTTCTCTGCGACGAACACAGGGCTTATAAAAAAAGTGTGTAATCGTGGACATGTTTGTACATACAGTTTCAACCATGACACCAGATGATACCTATGATATTTAAACGTTTACTGAGAAACTGACTGCTGAAATGCTGTTAGACTGTATACACCAAAAACCTGCCTTTATTACATTATATAAACGGACGATTTATGACTGCATTTTCTATACAGCATTCCTTAAAGTTTCATACCAGTCATTAATTATAGGCATAAAAGTCACAAAGGTTGTTAACCTTTAAAACCTAGGCGTGTAGAACACTCGTCACAGAATAACCCGCCTTTGTTCATTTTTGTTTTACATGATAGTAAAAACTTAAATATATCAGTTCTTCTAGTCATGCTATTTAGTTTGGTACTTTTAGTATATATAACATCTCTGAATAACTTTTTGTTTTTAGTTCCACTAATTTCTCAGTAGATGGCCTTAGAAGCTTTGCTTTGTTTGTTTGTAGTTAAGCACAAAACTACACAAAGGGCTATCTGTTCTCTGCCCACCACAAGAATCGAAACCTGGTTTATAGCGTTGTAAGTCCGCAAACATACTGCTGTGCCACTGGTGGGCAGTAGCTTTGCTATAAATACAAAATACAAGTCCATTTACTCCAGGTGATGAAAAGCTGTGGCTTTGAATTAATCAAGATAACCTAAGATTAAAAATTCGTGTCAAATAAGACTGTTTTCTGACTAACAAAGACATACTGAGAATCGTCAATTTAACTTTCTTTGGGTGTTTTTTTTAATTCTCAGCTGTGCTTTCTTTCGGTGATATAAAATGTTTCTTCTAAGTTATAACACAAAGGTTATTAAACCTACTTTTAATGAGTGACACGGAATTCTTTTTCTCTAACTTATACAGTATGTACAAGGTTACCATTATAGTACTTAGATAATTAGCTTAAATTGTTTTCGTAACTTTTATGGTTACTATAGTAATTGAGTTGTCTTTTACTCACCATGAATGACTAATACCCACACAGATATTTTAATGATTAAAGATAAAATTACTGATTTGTTATTCAATACTAATTATTGAAAAACATATATATTGTAAATAATATGATTACCATTACATTATTACAGTTTGTTTGTTTGCTTCTGAATTTTCGCACAAAGCTACACAAAGAATTATCTGCACATAATCATCAATTATTTTGAATTAATTGATTATGGAGAAAGCAGCTAGTCAACAGCACCTATCGCCAACATTTGAACTACTTTTGCCTCTCTGAGTAGTGGTATTTGATTGTCATTCTTATAGCGCATCCATGGCACCAAAAATGTAAAAAACGTTTTTGTAACAACGATAATCATTTGGCCACACCCAGCCCCATTATTACAGACTTATTAACTGTGCTGAAGTTGTCAAAATACATATTTAGAAAGCATAATATGTAAATATCTTCATATTTATTAGTTGTGTCTATTGTCTTTATGATCAACTGGTCGTCCCTTTTGTTGTTGGCTTATACAAATTACTTTTCTGACTGATATAAAAACTTAGCCCTCCTATATGAAATAACTTAAAGCATAAGCTCATCAAGTTAAGCCTTCATATTTTATACAAAAATTATTATTGATAATTTTTTTTAAAATGTACTAATAGATTAATAAATGCTAGTTTTTCTCTTTTCGTTTATTTTTGACACAAGCACACACACATATTATATGTTTACAATGTATACATAATGCTTTTCACAGATATCATATGTTTACAATTCATAAATAATTGTTTTCCCAAGAGAAAACGTTGAAATGTTTCATTTCTTTGGATTATATGGACTTCTTACACTATACAATGTTCTGTGTCATTTTTCGGGACTTTATCAATGGATAAGTATGACGACATTACCTTCACATTTTCTTTATTAATTATAATGGATATGCATGGACAGCCATATTGTCACTATTCTCATCACTTTTGAAACCTATACAGCTATTTGTGCGTGTGTGTGTGTGAATCACGATCGCTTTGTTTAACTATCGTCAAGAATATATCATCATGTCGTTTCAAGGTCTAAGTGTAAAGCTTTGTTTCATGACAGGTGTTGCAATTCAATTGCGAAAAACACAAACAGCATTGTGACTCCTGTTAAGAAGTAGTTTATTAATTTTACGTTTATAGAAGTCGAACCCACTAGCGAGTTGGTTTTGTTTTTCTTCTTTTTTGGCTTGATACGAAGAGTGAATTTTAATTACTTCAAGTATACAGCGAACGAATTGGTGAGAGCTGATCAAATCTTAGCAGGAATGTTTTTGAGAAGGTTCAAGGAAGACTGCTGTTACCTAAAACAATTTTGTGCCTGATGCCTTTATAAGTAGCTTATTCTCGTTTCCCTTTGAAAAACAAGTATATATCGCGGTAAAGCACTAGTTAAAAATAA
This sequence comes from Limulus polyphemus, assembly GCF_000517525.1. Lineage (NCBI taxonomy): Eukaryota > Metazoa > Arthropoda > Merostomata > Xiphosura > Limulidae > Limulus > Limulus polyphemus. The sequence continues at coordinate 25,400 of NW_013665832.1, read as the reverse complement.
ACGTGAATATAATATCTAATGGGCCTAAGGAAGTTAACTGGAGCGTTTATAGCAGAAAGAAACTGTTTGTTTTGGTTTGGTTTGTTTGAATTTCCCGCAAAGCTACACAAGAGCTATCTGCGCTAGCCATCCCTAATTTAGCAGTTTAAAACTAGAGGGAAGGCAGCTAGTCATCACCACCCACCACCAACTCTTGGGCTACTCTTTTACCAACGAATATTGGGATTGGCCGTCACTTTATCACTCCACCACGGCTGAAAGGGCGAGCATGTTTGGTGTGACGGGGATTCAAACCCGCGACCCTCAGATTGCGAGTCGAGCGCCCTAAACACCTGGACATGCCGTGCCTAAACTGGTCGGCGTTTGAGCGAATGACTTTCTACCTGGCGTCAAATTTATCTTTTGGAACAAAATACTATAGGCTTAACACTTGCGTTTTCACATCAAAAGAATGTTGCAAGTATAATTGCTGAAATTTAGTAAATACTCTTCACAAATGTTTTAAACGAAGACGAAAGTAGAAGATTGATCATATGCCGATGACGACTTGCATGTTCATTGGAAAATGGAACAAAGCTTTGTGTTAAAATCTGTAATTTAAAACAAACATGATGTATGTAAAAACAAACATGATTTTCCAATATTCTAGAATCTATCCTAAATCATTAAATAACTATTATCAAAATGTGTTGCAAGGTATTTATAATACAAAATATATCGCAATCAGACGACTTACAAAGTGGCGCAGAAAAATGCTAGGACCACTTTATTTTCTCAATACGCTTCTTAATATAACTTGTTTATTCGGGAAATATGTTTGATTGAATGGCTCTTGCATTTCAACAAGGCTTCGTTATTTTTTTACAAGGTTTCAGTTTCAAATGTATATAAATTAAACATACATTTGTTGTTTTTTTTATGAAAGTTTGTTTGACTTTGCTATAATAACAATTTATTATGTTTAAAATACGTTAGTCTTACTCTTTAACATGTATAAAATTCTCTCGTTTTAAGTTTAAAAAATCATATATATCTTTAAACTTTTGATCAATCAAAAAATGTATCGTATTAATGAACTAACTAATGCGTTTGTTACAGTGATAAAACTTACAATGGTGCCACGTGTTATTTCCTATTTTATCAAATTGGATTTTCTTTGTTTAGATCACACCTCACATTTTCATTCTGTTCAACTAACTCAAAAAATAAACTATCTAGTCAGTTTGTTTTCATTTCTCCTTCAATAACATCATTGTCAGCATACAGTTTCCGTCATGTGCAGTAAAAGTGAATGTTTCTTTCGGTTCGAAATACCAAACAAAACTACTCATGAACAGACACCCGTTTAATAGTTGTGTACCACTCACTCATGAAATAATATTTTTAGTGCTTCTTGTGAACTTTATAATAACTTCTGGAAGACTTACATTTATTGTGTTTACTCAAAATACACAGTCCAAATATGAAAAAATTCTATCGAATGATAAAAACATAACGAACACATATTCTTGAAATTTTATAGATGTGCTGATTTGAATAATAGAGTTGGTGTTGTAACAGTAATACTGTAAAACAGTAAATAAAAGAAATACATCCCAATAGCATTAATGGAACCCTAAATTCCCTCAAATTAGTTTTAAACTTTAATTTTATGAAAAAATAATATTAATAACTGCGATTTTTTTCCTTAATGAAAAGGAAAAAAATAATATGTCTTTAATATTATGAAACACTACAAAACATTGTTTTGGTTAAAATTCTTATTTACAGAAATATAATCCAATATCCTTAATACTAGCGTTGGTTGATCCAAGTGAACAAGACCTGACACGCTTGCGGGTTTACAATTGATAATTTTAATTTTTACTTGTTATTTTATCAGTTCTGTCTCTTAAACATGAGCACGTCATAACAGCAAACATCTGAGACTGGAAACTCCAACCTAACCAATCACCGGGTTATATGAGTTGTGTGAGATTTCTCACATTGTGTTTACAAGTAAAAAACTCTGAATTAATCAAACCAACTCTCTCTCTCTCTTTACTTCCAACAGTTAAATTTAACCAGAATAATAAAATGTATCTAATATTACCCACTGAAAGTAAACGTTTCAAAATCTGAAACTAGAAGTAAAGGGTCAATTTTTAGTTTCTTTAATTTTCTTTACTAAATTAATCGTAGAATGTGAAATATTGCAAGTAACAAAAAGTTAATTAAAAATATATAAAGAGCCAATATCAGGGTTTCCACTAATGTACTTATAACAGTCATGTGTGTTTTGCACTTATAAATTTTCAGCGCCATACTCTACCAACATCGTAACTTCTTAACGGGTCTTCTTTAAACAGTATGCCCCCCAGTGGTACAGCGGTATGTCTGCAGACTTACAACGCTAGAATCCGGGTTTCGATACCCGTGGTGGGCAGAGCACAGATAGCCCTTGTGTAGCTTTGTGCTTAATTACAAACAAACAAACAAAATTAAACAGTATATGATGAGACCGGAAAAACTAGCTTCTCGTCGCGGTTCGTGAATGAAATGTTTATTGTTTGTCACAGTGGGATAGGAAATTATTTAGAAAGAAACAAAAACCAGATTTAAGATTTATCAAACTTTCGCTTGCCCACGTACTGTTTATCTCTAAACATAATAGACTATGACTAATAAATTGAACTGGTCCGACTGGATCGGTTGTGATGGATTGCATGTGATGACTCGAGAATGAGAATGTTTTATTTTTATTTCAAAGGGCTTAACACTCATAACTGATTGAGATTGTTGTTCCCCTGTGGTTAAGTGGTAAGTCTGAGTACTTATAACCCTAAGAATCGAGCGGGACCAGACCAAAGATTGTCATTACGTAGTTTCATGTTTTAAAACAAAACAAACAGTCTAATTAAGATTGCACAAAATTAGAAGCTTCAAAAATGTCAAAGAGAAGGCTTGCAAAATAATTTAATAAACTCTTAGACATTTGTGAACATGATGAGATGACGAGTTAAATTATAATTTTTCGAGCCTTTCTTTTCTATGTTATATATATACTTACACTTAGGATTTATTTCTCACTTGGAATAAAAACAAAACCACCAAAACAGCAGACCCTCAAAAGCGTTGTCTGAATTCAGTTGTTTTGAAAATCACATTATTTTTGTTTTGTCATCCAAAATCCGGGGTTTGCTGGGAAACCGTCGTCCTCGTACACCTGGTAGATTATGGAGAGCATTCAATGGGAAGGCTTGTGCTTTAAATACAACAACCTTACGAAGGAGACTTTCCCAATGGAAACCACGCTACAGGGTGTTGTCAAGATGCATGATAGTCAGGTAGAGCATGACCAGAAGCGGTGACATGGACTGTAGCGACATTTGATAGCTACACGAGGGCTATCTGCGCTAGCCGTCCCTAATTTAGCAGTGTAAGACTAGAGGG